>NC_058337.1:113293043-113595713 GCF_905475395.1 Chrysoperla carnea
ACCACTTCAACCCGAATAACACTTTAGGTTAAAATACAAGGATATTGTATAAGAAGAAATAGATAGATATATAAACCGACCAAGTTATTAATGCTTAAGGGTGTTTTTTCTTGTTTAGAGGACTTTATTGTGTTATATACATTAAGAGAAAAGTCGTCACGTAGTCATCTTTAAATAATCACTTGATGTAAACAATAGAACATATAATTTTAATCCTATACTAAAATGGTTGTGTACTATAAAGCCTTTAAGGTGTGCTACGTGTTTCTTAAAATGTCTACCGAAGGTAACAAAACAGGAATTAGTCATTCTCAAACAATCTGATCGTTTCTCAAGTGTTAATATCTTCCTAAGAAGATCAATAGCTCAATCACAAAAATGTTACCAAACCTGGCTACGGTTCTGTTTTTTCTTTTTTTTATTAAACATTTCACTTTTCTTAATTTTGCATCTGAGAGTAATAATCAACGGTGGAATCGTGCTAGTAAGCCAATCGACTATCTGTGTGACAATTTAAAGTTATATTTTTGATTAAAAAACTAAATCATATTTCAATTAAATGACTTGAATACCTTTTTTAACCGACGTCAAACAAAAACGGAGGAGGTTATCAATTCGGCTGTATTATTTTTTTATAGGTTTGTTACCGCAGAACTTTTGACTGGGTGAGCCGATGTTGATGATTCTTTATCTATTTGAAAGCTGGTGCTTCCCGTGTGGTCCTATAAAAGTCTTAAATTTGCATTAAGTATGCACGACAAGAGGACGAATAACTCAATATCACGCAAACCGATTTCCATGATTCTTTTTTTAGTGACAAATTAGTTAGTGTACTTCAGATTCACTAAAAATCACAAAATAACAAAAACTTTTAACAAAAAGAAAACCGACTTCAAAAGAGAAACTTTTCCAAAACAAATTAAAATGCACTAAAAAGTAAAAAAATAACGATAATATAATGTAGGTAAAATTATTGTTATTTTTGGAGTCGGTGTCTGCCAAGCTAATGTTGCAAACTGTTCTGTCAGAGTTGTTTCCTTGGCCGACACCGACTCCAAAAATAACAATAATTTTAACTACATTATATTATCGTTATTTTTTTTACTTTCTAGTGTATATTTATTTTTTTTTGGAAAAGTTTCTCTTTTGAAGTCGGTTTTCTTTTTGTTAAAAGTTTTTTTTTTAATATTTAGAACAATTGTTGGCTAGGTGTTAGCAACGACAAAACTGTTTGGGTATTTATAAATCATATTGCCAAAAGAACATGAAAAAACATCTTAAAACAAGTGAAAACAAACAATTGACTGAGTTAATTGTTGAAATACCATGCATAGTCAGTGTTGATTTCTTTATCACATTACCCATACAAACATGTGACACATACATAACTGATAATCAAGTTTTGTACATGTTATAAGATTCCCGCCTAATGGGCTCCCTCGTGGGTAAACAGTGATATTTACGAAAAAATGTTTCAAACAAAAGTTGTTTAATTTTTTATAAGGAAAAATTTTTACTTTTAAACTTTTGTTTTATATCTAACGGTTTACAAGATGGGTCCTACGGACCCAAGACCCAATTGACCTATGATGCTCATTTACGAACTTGACCTCACTTTTTACGTCCTGAGTACGCTGTAAAAATTTCAGCTCGACATCTTTTTTCGTTTTTGAGTTATCGTGTCCACAGACGCACGGACGGACGGACGGACGGACAACCGGAAATGGACTAATTAGGTAATTTTATGAACACCTTTGACAAAATTTTTTTTCTAGCATCATTATTTTTAAGCGTTACAAACTTGGGACTAAACTTAATATACTATGTATATTTCATATATACATGGTATAATAATTGTCTTGAAACGGTTCTATGCACATTCTTCAATGACCTAAAATCGTTATTTGATTGGCGTGAAACTTTATAATTTTTTTAAGACTCCTCTGAAACATTCGTTGGCGGAAAAATGTTTATAAAGAAAAGGAATTTTCCAGATAAGAATGGTTAAAGTAAAAATTTAATTTCAAGCACTGCGGTTACCCTTTACTCTATCGATTTGAAATTGTTATCGGATATGTTATAGGTACTCAAATTCTATCTGCCCTGGTTACATGTATTTTTCGAAAATCCTGTTAATTTTCACAATTTTCATTGTTCTTAGGTTCTTAGGTACTTTTTCGTATTCTATTATATCTGAATTTGAACAATGAAAATTGGGAAAATGAACAGAATTTTCGAAAAATATATGTAACCATTCTTATCTGGAAAACCGCTTTGCTTTATAAATATTTGTTTGCACCAATGAATATTTAAGTTTTAAAATAGAGAAATTAATTTTTTGAATAGAGAAAAGTATAAGCAAGAAAGAATAAGCAAGCTTCCAAAGAATAAGCAAGAAAATAAAGAACTCAAAACTTACCAATCTAAAAATTAGTTCCTTTCTTTTTCCAAGGAAATTTTTTGTTACAGAATGTATTTATTTATACTCTTAAGTATTCTTTTTGTCACATCCGGTAAACAAATATTTTATACTAAAAACAGACTATTTCTCTTTTTATCTTACAATCCAACAAATTGTATAGTAAAATAATGTTTACGATTATATAAAAATTTTTCTTCCCTTTCAAAAATTTTTTTTTACTTGTTACCCCAGCTTACAAACACAGTATATATGTTGTTTGGAATTTTTTGCAAACATTTTCCTAGTTTCTACATAAAGAAATTTAAATAAATACACCGTTGTTTTAAAATGTTATTTGACGAGAAACGAAGCACATAGAGATACAATTTTTGTTTGTTCTTTTACATTTCTTCTGTAAAGTATAAATAGAAAAGTTAAAAATTTGTCGTGCGTGTTTTATTATTCATATCATTTCATATTTTAAGCTCTATAACCTTGAATATAAATTGAGGTAGCTTAAAAAACTCTGCACTAAAGTTATCGTAGCCAGCTTACGCTAATCCAAGCTTATTCGGAAGCTTTTAACGAATTTTTTTTTTGCTGTGAAAATTCTGATTAATATTTATACTCCAGTTCCTACTTCGTACACAAATCGTCATTTCAGACAACTTTAGTTTGAAACGTTTTTTTAAAGCTAGCATGTTGAAATATTTAGTTTTTATTATGCCAAAATATTGTTTGTGTGGGAGAGAATCAGGAGATTTCCAATTTCAACTTCGCCCCTCTGCCCAGATAGTTTTTTTCGTGATAATAGATACGTGTTTTGACTTCAATTTAGTCGTCGTAAGTTTGAATTAGGTATGTATTTTTTTTATTTAAGTTAAATATTTGCGGAAATTTTAATGTTTAAAGTTCTAAGAAAATTCGAAATATTTCCTCAAGGCATCAAATTTGATGTTTTAGAACATGGAATAAAAATTTTTACTAATTACTTACATTGAGTTTTTGTCAAATTATTTCAAATTTCATTTTTTAGAACCTTTAACATTAATTAATGCACAAACATTAAAGTTTGAAAAACTTCCAAGTGGTTAGAAAATAGAAAATTTTATTTTCTGCAGCTTTTCTTATTATGAAATTTCAATTGGAATTAATATTATTTGAAAACTTTTCAAAATTACTATCGATAATTACGGAGCCGTATTTCGTGAATAGTAAATGAAATCAAACAACTGCAAAGAAAGTTTCTGGTGGAACTTCCATATACAGAGTGTCACATTTAAGATGAAGACACCCCCAAATTTTGGTTTTTTAAAGGAATATCGATTTTCATCTTTATACAGTCATGCAGAGTGATGAGTCATATTTTTTAAAATCCTTTATCGAAATCTGTACTTTTAACTCCCTACTAAAAGTTAAGAAATAGGGCCGATTCTTAATATTCTGCTTCACGTTAGAGGCATTATTATAAAAAGTCGTTAATAAGATTTTTTATACCCATATACCAATTTTCATGATAAAATTTCCATTTTTAATTTTGTCATAATTTAAGTCTACAATCAACATTATTACAAGTTGTTATTTTATTTTATTGATGTATAACTGGCTCTGTAGTAGGGAGACTTTAAATTTCTAATATCGATTAAATGTCTTAAAAAATGTCTTCCATCACCCTTTAATTCCATGACTGGGCAAAATTTCTCTCTGCCTTCACTTTAAATGCGACATACTGTAGAAAAACAGATATTCTTCGATCCTTTGTCATTTGGGACATCCTGTAAAAAGGCAATATAATTTCACAAACTAAGTTAAAGTCTCTGATAGTATTCACGTAGAATAGAATAAAAATCACAGTTTTATTTAAAATGATATCATGTTCTCAGACATGAATTTAAAATCTAAACCATCACAAATTCAATTTACTATTATTATATAGAGCAAACTTGTCTTGCATATTAAATGATAGTATCTTCAGTGATCTTACAGAAGAAGTCTTGAAACGATATTTATTGTGTTAGCAAATGTACGGAATTTTTTTTTATCTATAATTGGTGACAAATTGGACACTTCATTTTCAATCAGTTAAATTATTTCTGTTATTTTTACGAGCTTTTATTTAGCTAGCAATGTATGTATATTTGGTCAAACCTTGCAACTCAAAATTTAAAACAGTTATCCTCAACCAATTGAGCTGAAAATTTTAGCTCAGTACTGTCATATTAAATCCAATATGACGGACTAATTTTTTTAAGCATTCCCATGATATGGATATCAAATGAAATTGTTTGTCGACCAGACAAACATATGTAAATCAGATGGCAATTCATTTTTATTAAACTTAAAAGTAAAAAATAATTATTTCTATGAGACAATCATACATTCTTGATATTTGAGCTGAGCGCCTCCAGGTTATAGATACAAATAGTCATGTACGAGTGACTCAATGAAATAATTATTTTCTACTTTTAAGTAGAATAAATACTTACCCGTATATAAACGTATTCTTAATTTAAGGTTTTTTTACTTTTATCATTTTGTCTCGGATCTTGTAGTCAATATTTCGAAAGGACTCAAAAATTTCACTTAAAACTTTGTATAAAACTTGCTAAAATACATTTCTCACAAGACAGATAAAATACAATATTTGTAACTTCTTTATTAATATTAGTCAAATTAGAATTTTTGAGCAAAGTTGCGACCGATAAGTTTCGTTATTATTTATCATCATATTCCACCGAGCAAATCCTGACAATTTTTTTTTATTGTATAATAATAATAATAATAATAATAATAATAATGGAGTTTAACCTCCGTTTCTCTGACATATACGCCTATAACAGAGGCCACCCACATCATTATTTGTTAATCTTTATTTATTTAACTACATACAAACTTTTACAATTACATTTTGATGTGGGTGGAGTCGATTACTTCGTTCTTATCCAAGCGACGACAATGTGATCAATACTACCGCCCGCATTAATCATAATTTTTCACACTGCCTGGTATGAAGAAAAATGATGAAGGTATCGTCTCAAACGTATTTCTTATTGAATCATGAAATTCTTTCATAGTAAGACTTTCGAGAAAGTTTTAAGTTCGCAGAAGAGAACAGGGCGCTTAGTTCAGAATAATGCAGAAATCCACTCCTCTAATAGCGTTTTGTGCTGTCACTCGACTGAATCGTTTAACGTCCTAGACAGTCTTAAAAACGTTTAATTTTGGTACAGTATTTATTTAGCTTTTAGTATTTATAATAAAACCATTTAACCTAAAAAGATTTTTTGTTACCTTTTTTTTTTTAAATTTAAATAATATATTCGAATCATTAATTTAACTGTCAATAGTTACAATAATATATGACAATTAATTGTTATACGATTAGTTCGTTGTATTATAGGTATAAACATTATAGTAAAGCGGTAAGTGACTATTATTCTACCAAACTCTAGGGCTGCTTCATTTTTAACCTTACGAATTAAGGGGAATTGGTTAGAATTCAACTCGTTTTTCGAAATTACTGTGAACAGAAGTTAAATGTGAGTATTTCATTATTAAATAAAGGAGAAGAATAGCTTCCAACTATATAAAAATATTTTTCAATTCATTCATGAGTAACCCGTAAATGACCTAGAAACAAGAAATCGAAGATTAATAAATTGCTGTTTAATCAGTAACGTAGAAATGTAATAAAGTGTTTAAGGAAGATTTAAGAAAATAAATGGATTCAATAGACATGTTGACTAAACTTTTTTATCACTCCAGGTGAAAAATTCTCAATGCACGGGCAGAAAAGTGAAGTTGGTTTTTTAAAATCTTTAGAAGTACGTAAAATATGAACGTTTAACATTCTAACTAAACAAAGAGAGAGATATAAGTTTGTGACGTCATTGCCCAATATCACCATAGAAATACATATAACATTTTGTTTTCCTGAAAGGAGATGGGCAACAATCTTTGAATGCTTATAATTTCTTCGTTTTATAATACATTTTAATTTCACTTTCAAATTTTGTCATCGCATCAAGTCTAGTTTTACATTTTTTGTCGTAATTTGGCAAATTCGACATCAGGTTAGTATCTTATAACTAAATACTATTCGGAGACATAGGGCTTGAACCTGTGTTTGACAATTTTCCGCTTCTCGTTTCTAGTACAATATTCATACAATTACAGTCATGCTTAAATTTTCTACCACAAAAGTAAATTTTTCATCATCCCATTTAAAAGTACAACAAGAAACTTTGCAGGTACATCAAAAAAAAAATCTACAGATTCTATTATAAACTATTGTATGTCTGTTCTTCGCGCACTACACAAGTTTTTCGCGTATTGTACCGATTTTAATGAAATTGAATTTTTTTAATAGCTTATGATCAGACTTTGAAACTGGTGTTTTATTATGAAAAATAATATTTTTCCCAATAAATCCACATTCTCGCAAAATACGTAGATGTTATAAGACTGAAGGGTTTCCCTTCCTTTCTTTTGTCAAAATGTAAGTATGCCTACTGTTAACGAGATGGGCTAAACTAGGTCAAGCAGGACGAAGCATATTATGTGATGGTTTCAGTTTTTAAAGTTAACATTGCCTATACCGTGAATGGGGGGGGACTTCAGGGAGGTGCAGGATATTATACGGTAGTAACTATCTTTAAAGCTGAAATTACCCAGCGAAGCTGCTAGATTTTCTATAAGGGCAAAATATTAGTCTAACAGCTGTTAAATATTTGAAGACAAATAGACGTATTTGACGTACCTTCCTTGTTCTAGGAATATAACATGTTCTTAACGATTTTGAACGATGGATTAGTCTGACTTTCTTTGATAAATTCGACATGACCAAAGAGTTTCATTTGCCTCTAGCCACTGTACTATTGTTAGATGCATTTTATGTTGTTTAGTAGAGCGTTATAAGTAATCATGTCTCATCAATAAATAGATCATTTATCATTGAAAATATGTAGGTACACAATAACTAGTCATAATACGTCAATTTATTACTATTATCGTGTGTATTAACACTAACAAAAATTCATAGATGTGTATATATAAACTTTATAGAAAGAACCGAGGCTATAGACGAAGAAACGAAGGAACAAAGTTCGAATAATTTGGGCAGAAAGTCGGATTTGAATGTGGTTTTCGGTATTTGATTTGTTAGAGCGTCAGGAAATTTTGTAACCTAGTCTGATTTATAAGAAATGAAAAATATGCAATTACCATAATTAATAAGCCTTTTATAATGGCATTCTAAATTGACTGTTAATATTAAATTCGCAATACGGTTAATAGAGATGAAAATGATTTCAAACTTGTTAGGCGGGGGTTTTGGGGGTCGTTGAGCACCAGGTACCTCGGAGACCAATTCCGTTACTATATTCTTGTTCAGCGACCCCAAAAACCCTCGAGTACCAAGTTTGAAATCATTTTTACCAATATTATTTTTTACCACTTGAATTGTGAATTTGATATAAACGATCAATTTAAAACGCAATTATAAGATGTATATTAATAATGCTACTTGCATATTTTTAATTTCTTACAATTCAGACTAGGTCAAAAAATTTCCTGACGCTCTATTGAATCGAATGCCTTAACTCGGGTAACTCGTGCGGAAGATTGACTTTTGTGACTTATTGGAGCTTATTGCTTTTACTCTTACATTAGGTAAATATTTTACAACTAGCCAAACAATAATGGATGGTTAACATTAGCTAATTTCCAGTATCACGTTCAATTCAGGAACACGCCACTCGATAACTCTTATTGAGAATAATATGATGGTAAACTTTGATGTTGAGTTTGCTCGGTTAGTTAAGAGCGATGTCAATCAAATAAGCCCATCCTTCAGGAAAAAAGCTATGACGAGAAAAATTGTTAAATACCCATAAATTGTTGAAGATGTAATAGCATTTACAGTAATAGTTTTCTGTGCATATAATGCCTTGGTTAAAGCTTATCGAAGTTTAAATTGTCTTGATAGTCATGATTTTACCGTGATTTTTAAAAACGTCTGTTTAATATCATAGAAAATTACATAGTTTCACCAATACTGTAAATAGTTCAAAACACACGTATAAAAATTGTTTCTGAGGAACAAGCCTTCTAGATTCTGGTAAAAACATCTATGGTTGGTATTATAGTGATAATGTTTGCTAGTTTATCTATCGATTATTGTATTTGTAACTTATTAAATTTTGTGTTATATTTGTGAAAATGTTTATGACATGTGATCAAGATTAATTATTATTTTCTGGAAAATATATTTCCTGAAAATTATTTCTTATCTTTCTGCCTGTCTATTTCAAAGGCTAAAGTATTTCTGTCGCGATATCTTACCATTAGAAAACTTATAAAAAATATTATAAATTTTTGTATGAAAACGAAATCACAGCTATTTTTCTCGTCTCTTAAAACTCGCATTTCCAAACAGAAAAAAAGTTTTTCTTAACTCAAGCAAGAAAAAAATTTTTGAATAGTATTACTACTGTCGTTTTTTAATATTATTAGCCCAAGAAAGATTTTATTGCGTCAAGAAATCTTTATTTTCTGAGCCCGGTTTCGTTGTACGTCTCAGCAGCAGTATCCCACAATTAGCGTAATTCCGAGACGGATTGTCCCTGAATTGTTGGAGTCCCGAAAAAAATATGGGAAACAAAAATCCATTTAAGTAGATACCAAAGCTCAAGTTAATTTAGTCAATCTCTCAGACAATAATGAAAATGTAACCAGGTCCCAAGCTTGATTTTAGAGTTAAATAACCATCAAGTGTACTAGATTTAATATTCAGATTTAGGAAGAATGCCAAAAAGAGCTCCAACCATTGGGTAGGAACTGAGAATAAAATATTTGAATAATAATAAAGGAAAATTTTGAAATTTAAAGAAGTCTTTTTCTATTTCAAACATTTTCTGTGTCGCATACTTTTCGTATAAAATATAACAACAACAAAAAAGTGTTTAAAAGAAGTTAAAATTTATCCTTCGAAGAAATCAAATTTGTTTCCATGTATGTTGGGGGAAGGTTTTTATTTATATTTTTAGTACCATTTAAATAAGTTTTATGACGTAATAAAATTTCATGTAGCACAAGCAAGTAGTGTATTAAATATCACCTTTAATGCTTTTACAAAGATATATGGTTTTGTATGTGTGTAACTTGATCGTGTTTACACTGAAGACATAAATGAAAAGACACATTCAACTCATGTTTTGGCACATTTATGAAGGAAAATTTACACAATCAATCAGAGGTGGGCTAAGAAATTTTACGCCCGTAGGCTGTTTTAATAATTAGCATCCAATTTCTTAGGGCCTGTAAAATTGCTTTGGTTGTTGAGGGTTGCTTTTTCGTTAAATAAAAACGTAGATGGATACGTTCGTTTAAAAAGCTTTCTTACTCGCCAGAATACATCGTTAATTACATACTTGCTCCTTTTTGTGCTTTTTGAGTGTTCAAATTGATCAAAATGAAAATTAAATAAAAACAAAAATTAACTTTAATCATTGCTGAACAATTCTCGCCTCTTTTGAAGTTAAACCACTTTCTATTATAAAAATAGATATACTACCACTGTGAATGTTTCTCAACCAAATAATTAAGAAGAAATGTCTTTGGCAGGTTCTTCTGCTGTGAGCTTTCTCTCCGATATCTTCTCAATGCCCTTTGTCCTGATGTCGATTTCAATGTATCTTTCGTTAAAATTTGAAAATGTGCGAGAATAGATGACAAGATCTAAAATCAAAATTAAAATAGTTGGATAAGTTAAATCCTTCATATTTTCGTAATTATTGATGTTATACAAAAATTGATTTCTCAATATATTTTGGCTCGATAACGAAAGCCTTTTGAACGCCCATTACGTGTTTCAAGGTTTGTTGTTCATTTTTATTAAAATTGACTTTGCAGAAATTATATGAATTAGACTGTTTAACTGAATATCTCTAAAAATCTCAATTTCAACGGGTTGCATTTTTTTGCATACAAATCTACGGAGCTATGATATGGTCGTAACTTTATATTGGAAATGGAAGCGGGGTTGTCTGTATCGAATTTTAATTGCAAATTTTCCTCAGAAATTCTTTGCTGATGCTTTATCAAACTTCAAATATGATTATAAGATGTACGGTATATATATTATCATAACAGTGTATTTTAATATGCTACCATGTTACACATTCGTCAGTAAATTTTATATACTTAAAATAGGCGTTAAAATAACACCTTTTTGAGTGTACTAAAGATAATAGTTTTACTTCTGAAATATTTGTACTGATATTTTCAAAACGGTTTTCTTAAAATTGTATTGTATTCATTCTTATTTCAAAGAAAAGTTTTTAATAGAAGTTGTTCCATCTTAAAACAATGTTAACTAACTGATCAATTTTTTGAAAGCTGAATTTATTCGGCCAGGCTGAACGTAAAAATTTGATAAATGTAGACACCATTTGATCTTTTTAGTAGACGTAACATATAAATGAATTTTATTAATAAAAGTTTCCTGCTTATTTGACTTTATAAACTTTACGTTTCCTGATTATAAACTATAGCAAGAGCTTATCGTATATCAAAAATTTTGGGGCTAATCGATTTTATTGTACAATTTGGAAATTTTGATACATTTCTTAAATAATTTTGGTTCAAAATCCATCTTTTGACTGCTGCCTTTAACAATCATGCATACTTATAGTTAATTTGGATTAACAAACTGGCAAAAAAAACAAATTCTCTAAGACATTTCAATTTATTACTTTTTGTTTTTGTTTACTTTTAATCATGTATACGGTATTTATATACATCATGGTCTCTTCGATTATAATTGATGTTTTTAATATGATACATACAGCGTAAACTAAATATTGACAAATATATTGTCTAATAATCTTAATTAAAGAGAATTGAAAAAAACCTTTCAATTTATTATCCTAAAAAATTCTTGCTTGCAACGGTAAAAATATATAACATTCATGTCTAGACTAGAATGTCTATATTTTCTAACAATAAAGCGCAATGAAAAACATCGAATAATATTAAATTATACACTTTTCAATTTAAATTAAGTAAGTCATTAATAATGAAAATAAATAGTTTACACAAATTATGTAAATAAAAAAATAAGTAGGTCAAGATCATGGTCAGTGGAAAAAACACGTCCAGGCTAGACGAAAACTATAATCAATCAAAGTAACCTTAAAGGCGAACATACACGCATACAAAATAGAAAAAAACAGACAGGAAAAACCTTTGTATGTAGTACATGAATTAGTTATAATTAAATACAATAGAAAAACTGTTAATTATTCTCCTGTCGGAAAATGAATAATAAATTATTGTGCGAAGTATTTAATTGCATGCAAAGTTTTAAAATATTCATTTAAAAAGGAATATAATCTATAGTCGAATCATTTTACATACAAAATAGTTTTTATGTACATAAATTTTACATTAGCTGATAATCTGTAAAGTGAGCGTATGTCGAAAACAGCTAACTGAGATGACTGAATCACGAATGCATTATTTAATTGAGTATTATTTATAAAACGATGTGCGACTGTCAGCTTGTAATTAGACAGTTGAAAGAATCGAACTGTTTTTTTTTTATAGTTTATTCGAAAACAAAAGCACATTGACAATCAGTCTTTTGCCTACTTTCATTCTCATGAAATACCCTGATAAAGATAAAGATAAAGATGCTAGGGAAACACATCTTACCCTATATAAAGAAACAAACTAGATTTAGATATCAACACAGTAGGACTTCTTTATACAATCATACAATGTAAACAAATATCGTTTTTTAAATACATATGTTACGTTTTTCTTTATTTTTAAAGAAGTCGGATTGTATTTTTATCTATACTTATAGAGTTAGTTATATGAACTGTTATAGTGAACTATAACTTCTATTGAATTTTATTTAAAAACTTTTCATCTATGAATATATCTTTTTAAAATGTTAATCAAATTTTAAAATAAAATTATCTATCTCATCTCTCTCTGAGAGAAATAGATTTAGTTGTATATTATCTTTTCATTCTAGCGATATTGGAAAAGTTTTTCTTCATCTTCATTAAGCAGACTGTTTTCTTAAAGATTTTAGTTTTTGAAAGTCCAAGATCCAATGATGAATACTATACGTCTATAGTCCAATTACAAGACGGTAAGTACCTACTCTAAACACTAAACGGGTGACTCATTTTTGGCTACACATATTCAGTTAAAAATGTATGGTAAAATATTAAGGTTAAAAATGGAAACACTGAACTGTTTAAAGCCGTAAAACGACTTACACTCAGAAAAAAAAGAAGGTATTGCAACTTTCAATAATTGAAATATTAGAAATTTTCAATTTTCAAAAGTTGATTAGGTGTACTCGGTTCCAAAAAAATAGGTTTCAAATAAGTACATGTACTTTTAATCTAAATGTAAAGGGTACGGAGCAACCTGTATGGGGAGCAAGTTACCGTGGCGTTTGCCAGGAGAAGAATCTTTAGACGCAATAATAAATTTATTCACCCTTCAACGAGGAGATCTTTCAGGAATATTTTCGTAGAAGAATGTAATTGAACTCCCGATGGCAGACGCTTAGAAAGGCAATTTCGATAACGCTGGCTGTATGCTTTAGGGTAGAACATTGCTCAAGGCAGAGAGAGAATAAAAACGTGTTGTTTCTAGAACCGTAGCGTCGGGTGACTAATCGTACTACGATGTCACATTCTCCGAAGATAGTACGTTGTTCGTTCGAGTGTGTTTTTAATAATTATTAGTGTAAATTTCTTTCTGCACTATCGATACATAAATAAAAAAGCGCATGTACCGTATTTACGAAAAGGGCATACTTAATACAGATATATTCTAATCAATTTGGAGAAAGGTTTCTACAAATTTTCCGGTGCTCTCTTTATATTCCTATTTAATCAACCATAAAAAGTATTTTAAGTTTGCTAATCAGAATAATTATAATTATTTGACATGACTTTACATTGAGAATATGAAAACTATTTCAAAGAAAGTTTGTTTTTTTTTCTTTTTCCTCGTGATATTAATTAGAACATCAACTTTGTAACTATATAAATACTTATTTCTTCTAGGTTGTGAAATTGAGGTTATTTTATTTTTCCCTCTTATCTTATTTGAAAATTATTACTAAATCTTTCGTATAACTATTTCATTAATTAGTTTTACATAAATTATTCCCGTTAATATAAACAAACCGACGTTTTTTTGGAAGAAAAAAGTTTTTCTCTATAAAAAAACAAACTTTTTAATGTACTTTTGTTTTTTATGCGAATAGCTGTGGGATATTTTAAATATTTTGCAGTAACGATTTTAAATTTAAACGATTTACTGATAAAACTACCTATTTTCGAAAAATTTAATTTGCCTTAACAAACGGCAATTTCAAAAGTAGGAAACAGTTGTAATATTCTGAATACTTCCTTTGAAAAGAGAAATTAAAAGCATAAGGTCTGAATTTTTGATTTATCATTTCTTATTGAAATATTAGAAGGATTGAGTATACAGCTTAAATATTTTTCTGACAAAATGACGATTACATTCTTCGATTATAAAACTAAATGATATCAAAATTACTGCCTTTCTTAAATGATTGAAAAGGTTGTTTTTCAAACAGTGTTTGGCGTCTGGCAAGATGTAATCAACGGCAAATGAATCTGGTGGCAATTATATGCATTAATATTTCATAAAAAACGAATGAAAAATAACTTTTTTTAATTAAATTTACGTGAATAAACGCAACAGCTCTCAAGTCCAGGCGCACTTCATCCCTACCTACTTTTAATGGGTAAGAAATATTCAAAATTCACTCGCGGCGTTGCTAACTCTCATTCAATATTATGATATAAGAGAAGATATGATTTCAAGTTAAACTTGAAACCATGCCTAGAATATTAAAAACAAAATACTCAATTAATAATCAATTAATATATAAGCCAAACTGAATTTCTATATATTTTATCAAAAACATATATATCAATGAACCAAAAACATCTATAAATGTATACAATAAAGCATCCTTTAAGGATAATAAACTATCCTTTTGTAAAGGTTCATTGTATGATAAGCATATTACATTATACAACAAGTTTTGTATGAATCGATGGATGAAGTGGATACAAACAGTATTATTATGAATGAATGAGAAGGTTGTCATGGTCGGCAATACTTTTGAGTTTTGCTCCCAGATTTGGTTTAAGACAGTGTTTGAGAACAGTTTGAGACAGTATTTGGGAAGAGGAGTATTTTACAATACATCGCATATTTATTTTTTGCATGACACTAACTTGTATCTTTTTTTCTTAGAATTTTTTTTTTATCTATGTATTCCAAAATAAATATTAAAGCAAAACTGAATGCTTATTGCAATGCACAAAATCCTTACAAAAATAGGCGGGGAAAGTGCCTACATTTTAAGGCAAACCGTTCAGGGCTATAGCTTCATAACCGTGCACTTTTCACAAATGGTCTTTATTGTATTTTGAAATTTGTAGATTTAAATGTAAGTTACTCTCATTTTCTTGTTTGAAGAAATATTAGAAGAGATATCGGTAAAACAGTCAATAAGTAAACCGTCATAGTCGAATAAGTTTTAAACGGTTAGTGATACAAAAAAATCGTAGCTAATTTAATTTTCAACAAAAAAAAGTTATTACCATTTTTGATCTAAAGTGCACGGTTATGGAGATATAGCCCTAAACGGTTTTCCTTAAAATGGAGGAACTTCCCCCGTCTATTTTTGTAAAAATTATGTGCACATTCAGTAAGTGATACTGAACCTATTTAAATAAAAAAGTAACTCATGTAATTTAGTGCATTATGGAGAAGAGCTTCTACATAGCCTATATTAAAGAGTCAATATGTTTTTTGGAAAATCGAATATCACCCCTTTCACCATCTGAGTATTATCACCATCTGAACCGATTCGTATGTGACACGATACAAGCACCGTACCAATTTTGATCATTCTATTGAGTCAACAAGCTCTAGAAACTGCACTGTTTCGATTTACACAGCAGTGATGTGAGTCGATCCTGATTGGTGGCCTTCTTAAACAACTGTCTCTCTTATTGGTGCATTAATGTTACAAAACTACGTTTTGTATATATGTTACACGTTACATAATAATAATGTAGAAAGTGAACTGTTGAGTTTGCTAGAATTTTGATTATGAAAGAGATTCTTCAATTCAATATATATCAAATTGAATCACTTTTATGTTATTTCTATGTAGGTATTCTATACAGCAACATGTGTGTATTGAATATTGTTCAATTTGTAAATCATATTATACAGAGTGGACTCAAATAATTGCCCTCGATCACCTTAGCCCAAGAGCACTCATCGTTAAAAAATGATAGGGGACCTTCAACAAAAGTGAAAACTTAAAACTTTGAAAAACTCGTTTTGTTTTTTAGAGTTTTTAATTATTTATAGAATCAATCATTAAAATTTGTTAATTTTTAAATTGAAAGTATTAATGTGATTGTAAAAAACTATTATAAATACTAAAAAAGCAACAACACACAGTGTTTTAAAGTGGTCGCCCATCCAAGTACTTGCTGTGTTCATCTTCTTTTAAAAAAACTTAAAATAAAATATACACTATTGATTTCTACTGGAGGTTAATTTCTGTTTGGATGATATAATTTCATTCTCAATTCTTTTTGCTAGCGCTTTAGGTAGTTGATGGTCGAGGTGTCAGAACGAGAGCGGGTGTTTTTAACGTGGTTTTATGTCTTTAAGTTTTTATATCGTTGACTCCAGAAATATTTGCTTGTTTCAGAAATAAGTGAATATCTATAAAATGAAGAGCTTAAGAGCTAAATATGCATATTTTTTTGAAACCAGTAAGGTGCAAAGTGTGTATATTTGAGTATATGGGGGTTAGACCACAAGGAGCCTTTTTTGGAATACATCGTTTCGCTGAAATTTACTTTCAATTGGCTTTTCTGATCCATGAAATTAGGCGCCTTCTGATTGTTGCTTTAAAGGATATTTTAAGAATATAGTGGCAGTTAAAAAATAATTTCCCTAAGGAAATCGGAGGCTAATAAATGTGAAATTTTCTGATGAAGATTGTTGAACATGCTTTGAGAAACCGTGGCAAAGACAAAAGCGATATAAAATCTGCTCAAATTATACAATAAACCAAATCAAAAAAATTCTCAACTAAGAGATTTGTACATTTTTGGGGATCAACCTAGATTCCGATGTGTTCTAAAATGAACTTGACTAAATCTGCAAAACTAGTTTCGTTAACACCCCATAGATTTATTCAGTGTAATGGTCTCTATAATATTTTCCTATTGGACTATTTTTCCTGTTTGTTGGATATTTATTTACAGATTTAAATTGTAATATAGAATAAATAAAAACAATTGACTTTGAAGTCAGAGGCTTTGATAATAACTTTATACATTTGCATATTCGTAAATGAAGCGAAATTCTTCCAACATAAAAATATATTTTTCAAATCATTGAGTCAATATTTTCGATTAATTTGAAAATATATCTTTTTGTTTTAAATGTGCGTCGTGCTTCTTAAATGCTAACAATACAGAGTTGCTGAATATATTTCATACAAAATATGTTTGTTTAGATTACTTTTTGTTTTTGTTTACTTTTAATCATACATACGATATTTATTTACATCATGGTCTCTTCGATTATAATTGATGTTTTTAATATGATACATACAGCGTAAACTAAAGTTTGTTTAGAGTTTTTATTCATTTTTTGAGCAGTTTTAACATATAAACAATAAAATTTATTATTAACTGTGTCATACCTTTATTTTATAATCAATAAGAAAAAAGGAGACGATTGAGTACCATTTATGAAACCATTTGCCGAAATGTTACTTCTCAATACATTTTAATTAGCAACGACAACTTCAATAATCAATAAATTTTTTGCTCGGAAACATAAACAAATCACTTTGGTAAACACAAATTTGTAAAATAAATCAAATTGATGCACTGGCTCTTTAAAGTTATGGAATTTGACTTCTTTTCTCAATCAAATTGACCTTTTTTTTTTCATTCGGCCCATTCATAATAATGAATTATTCTGTTCATAATACAAAAAATGTGCTTATTTATATCGTTGTTTTTTTAACAGGTTTTATTTTAAAATAATAATATTTGATAACAAAAACAATAAATAATAGAAATTACTAAATGTTAATAAATAAATAATATTTATTTATTTAAATAATATATTTGATAAATAAATATTTTTCCATTTAAATAAAATAATATTATTATTAACGTAATTTTATAATTATTATGTATACATAAATCTTAAATATATGCAAACACATATGTTTTGTTTATCAAATTTATATGCGCAGACTTTAAAATGTGAATTAAAGTGGAAAAAAGGAAATAAATAGTTAACATAGATAGTACTAATAATACAGGGAGTAACAGAATTAAATATTCATTGGGCACCGCACCACCTGATCCGAATAAATATTTTCGGCGCTACCAAAAATAGAAATAACAGCTTGATGCCGTCAGCGGAGATAAAAAAAAAAGTTGCATATCTTTTGTAGTGTACTGACTTGTAAAATTTTTTACCATATCGTCGTCTATACTTTCTATCTTTGCCACTGGAAGTAGTTCGCGATTTTTCGATTGAAACATCTTTATCGATTAGAAATCTAGAATGATAGAAAATTCATTATTTTATAAAAAAAATCGATGAAGCGCATTTTTTGTTCAACGGATTCTTGAATAAGGAGAATTGTCGTTCTTTAGTTGAGATTACATATGTTCAAACCCACAAAATTCAACAGTTTGGCGTGATTTGTAGTAAAAGATTTGTAGTTTTGCAAAAGTTAATAGCATTGTTTTGTTGTTACTTCTTAGAGACGCATTCATTTAAATTTACCCACTCATTTAAAAAAAAAATGTCTTAATTCAATGTCTTAAATTAGAAAGAAACAAGTGAAAACAAACAACTGACTGGGTTAATTATTGAAACACCATGTATAGAATGTTGACCCATGTTGATTACGGAATCGTTTGTTTTTTCACGTCATGTAAGAAAAGAAAGATAGCCAGGTATACATAGATGCCGCACACACATGACTGATATTCCCGTATAATACATATTATATAATTTGCGCCCTTACGGTGATGCTTACGAAAAAATGTTTGAAGCAAAAGTTATTTATTTTTTAATAAGGAACATTTTTTTCTATTTAATAAACTTTTGTTCAAAATACAACGGTTTAAAAGATGGATCCTACGACCCATGTTGCTCATTTACAAATTTGACCTCACTTTTTACGTCCAGAGCACGTTGTAAAAATTTCAGCTTGATATCTTTTTTCGCTTTTGAGTTATCGTGTTGTCAGACAACCGAGAATGCACTAATTAGGTGAATTTATGAATACCTAAATCAAAATTTTAAGCGTTACAAATTTGAGACTAAACTTAATCTACCTTGATATATTTCATATATACATGGTATAATCACATCGATATCTCGTACCATTTCGCTTTTATTTTAAACTAAAAATGTTTAAAATCAATTTGCACCCGATACTTTTACTGCACGCTTGAAATATGAATTTTATAATACTCGATATGAAAACAAAATATATAAATAAATTTCATATTATAAATATGAATAATAAATAAAATATTGTGTTAATGACATTGATTATTTAAATATATTTAAATATTGTAATATAATATTACAAAATTTAATTTTATCCTTTAAATGGATGTTCAACAACGATGTTTTTTAAAATATATATATACATTATACTATAATATTAATAAGTATATAAATCAAGAAAAATATATTTTATGAATTTATTATTATTATGAAATATTATGTAACAGGTTGGCTGATAAGTCCCCGGTCTGACACATAAATGGCGTCGCTAGTATTAAATGCATATTATTTTTATATAGTACCAACCTTCAAATGATTCGTGTCAAAATTTGACGTCTGTAAGTCAATTAGTTTGTGAGATAGAGCGTCTTTTGTGAAGCAACTTTTGTTATTGTGAAAAAATGGAAAAAATGGAATTTCGTGTTTTGATAAAATACTGTTTTCTGAAGGGAAAAAATACAGTGGAAGCAAAAACTTGGCTTGATAATGAGTTTCCGGACTCTGTATTTTTTCCCTTCAGAAAACAGTATTTTATCAAAACACGAAATTCCATTTTTTCCATTTTTTTCACAATAACAAAAGTTGCTTCACAAAAGACGCTCTATCTCACAAACTAATTGACTTACAGACGTCAAATTTTGACACGAATCATTTGAAGGTTGGTACTATATAAAAATAATATGCATTTAATACTAGCGACGCCATTTATGTGTCAGACCGGGGACTTATCAGCCAACCTATTATTGTATGAAAACGTAATAAATAACAAAAAATATAAGGATTATGTGTGGTACCCCGGATCCAATGTACTTGGGATGATGACTAAATTGGGAGTTCTGACGAAAATTGTAGATCAGATAATTACAATTTCGAATCTTATTTTCACAGTTTCTAGTTCAACAAGTTTAATTAATTGCTATATTTTAACTGGGCATTGACTATACCATATACAAGGTAAAGAATCGAAAATTAGTCATAAAAGCCTAAAAATGGGATATGCATGAGTACATCTGCATTGATACTTTAGAGTGCACTTCGTCTAATACATTTATATTTATATGCTGTTGACTGAGTGAACCCGGGTTCTTATGGGGATAATCTAGGTATCTCATGATCATTTAACGTGGTCCATACATCTTGTACCACGAATTACAAGTTTTTAATAGCTATTTAATATCAAAAATCGATATCTAATAATTATCAAAAAAAAATTGTTTAGGAATAATAAATTCTATAGAGACATACTATTTCCATTGATATATTTTCAAAAATGACATTAAGAAACACATAATTGTTAAATTTTGATTTCTGGTACTACATCCTCCCTTCTTATATTTTAAATATAAATCTTTTATGTTTAAAATTTAAGATGAAATGGATTATCAAAAATTTTTTGCGAAAGTTTAATAAGTTTTTATCAGAAAAAATACTGTAGAAGCTTTCACAGTGAGGAGGAGGAAAAGGTGATGGCTCACACCCTCTGTCACTGTATAGTTTTGCAATAAAAAAACTGACACAAGCTTTTTTTAACGTTCAGTTCAACACAAAAATTGTGCAGTTGCAATACAGTGTAAGTAATCTTATAACGCTATAAAAGCACTGTACTTTTCAATTTATCTACTTATGTAAGTGACACAAAAAACAACTCCATCAGAGTGGCGTGGCACCCGGTTCCTTGCCACTCAATTATGGTTTATAAACAGTTAAAAGCTCTCAGGAAACCACAGCTATTTATAAAGCGTAAAATATGCTTTTCTTTTAATTGAAAATGCAAAAGGTACACAGGTGCCTTGTCACTCACATAAGGGGTTAAACTGAGTCACAGCAGTGTCAAATGTCCTATTTATCGAGATAGTTGGAAGTAAACGTAAGTGATAATTAAATAATTTGGACCCCCTTTCTTATACATCATAATGTTTGAGTCCCCAAAAATAAGTTAACGTAAGTTCTTCTTTAGTCGCCCAATTAGCTCAGTTGGTTAAGGCGTAACCAATTCCACCCGCGGTATGCTTAGGGTTGTGGGTTCGATTCTAGCCGTCGCAATAAAATTATTTAATTAATAGTTGTGATGGGCTGGTGTAGTGCATGGTATATGCATGAAGGAGGTGCACTCAGCCTCTGAAATTGTAGAGCTGACAAATGAAATTATCAGCGGAAAGGTGGTAAAACATATATATGGTATCACAATGGGCTCTTTAGCCTAAGTGTGTCCTTTTTGGACAGCCAATATAACCTGACCTAACCTAAGTTCTTCTTTCTTAATTTTTAATGCCATTAATCTCTGGTATTACATAATAATAATGACAACCTGGAGAACAATAGTAATATATCATCGAAAAATATATTACCTATTTTAAATAAAAAGACGTTTTTGTTGTCTTTTTTTTTGTGGAAGCCATTTTTAATTGTAATTAAGAAAAAAATGTGAGTAGATATGAGTTAAATAAAAATTAAATGTCTAGACAAAGTTGATTTATTAAAATAATAAGAATTAAAATTTGAATAATAATTTTGTTTTGAATAAATATCTGGCGTAGGTATATTTGTTTTGTATTATAAGCTTTATACGATGCGTGATTAAAATATTTATTAATTGAAACTCAATTAAATGGATTTTGCTTACTTCTTCAATTGAATAATGAATTGCAGGTAAACATAAATGAAGATATATACCGAATGACAAATAATAAATAATGTTAAGTTAATGTATAAAATAAATAAATAAAAATAAAAATTATAGAAATCAGGTTAATTTAATGATTGGATGCAGAGTTTCTGAGATATCGTAATATTTGAATCCATTTTAGTCAGGATCTCAAAAACTATTCGACCAATCAACAAATGCACCCGATTTTTGAACTTTTTGGGTCAAAATTACCTTATATAATAAGTTTTATCGAAATTGGAGTTTTAAAAAAATTTTCGATTTTTTGCAATTTTTTTAAGGTTTGAAAAATCGATAAAATCGGGAACAAAATTTTGGTTTTAGAATTTGATGAAACTCAGTGGATGGGGTAATTTTGATCCAAAAAGTATAAAAATCAGGTTAATTTAATGATTATTGCAGAGTTTCTGAGATATCGTTATATTTGGATCCATTTCAGTCCGTATCTCAAAAACTATTCGACCAGTCAACAAATGCATTTTTGAACTTTTTGGGTCAAAATTACCTTATATACTGAGTTTTATCGAAATTGGAGATTTAAAAAATATTTGGATTTTTTGCAAGTTTTTTAAGGGGTACCCTTTGAAAAAATCGAGAAAATTTTTATTTTGGAATTTGATGAAACTCGGTGGATGGGGTAATTTTGATCTAAATGGTATAAAAATCAGATTAATTTAATGATTGGATCTATAGAAAGTCACAATTAACAAAAATTTCTTAGACGAAAAAATTTTCATCTTGAAGTTTTATAGTCAAACATGATACCTGAGGCGATGTTTGTTTGTACATACCATAAATAAAAATCAAGATTGTAGGAATATTTTTATTTATTCAACTAAAGTATATACATACTTCAAGTTTATCCCGAAATAGCTAGCGGGATATTACCCGAAAAAACATTCATCATTTAAACACTCAGTTTTAGTGTGGTTTTTATACTTTATTACATGTGTACTAAAAATATTATTATCTTAATAATAACGATTTGATTACTTTTATTGTAGATAATTTACATTGTCAACACCGAAAAGTATGGTCCTTCAACAAATAAAACTTCACCACGCAGGTAATTTAGCTATGGAGAAACTAGAGTTTCACATTTTAAAAATAATGATAAAAACGATATAAAAAACAAATTTTCGCCTACTAATAAACCAATTACATATCCCAAAAAAAAAAACTACGATTATCTCTTTGGAAAACATCTAGCTTTTAAACCCATGTACGTCTAAAATCGGACCCAGAGCTGTATTTTTACATAAAGTTTTTTTCAGCGTCAAGATCTTATACGCAGTATGGGGTATGACTGTGGGCTAAGCCAACTGAAATCGAGAAATTCTGGTTTTGGGGAGAGAATTTGTATTTTAATACAGCTGAATTTGGTCTGGCACCTGAGTCTATCTTGAGTTTAGCCTTACACTTGAGAGCGGTTACGTTAGTACAACATTACATACTCAGCATTCCCAAAAAATTCAGTAAAGTTGCTGATTTTAAAATCATTTTGAATCAATTTTACTTATATCCTTTTTCATGATCTTCCAAGAATATAATTATAATTGACAGACAATTTTGCCGTTTCTATAATCACGCCAGTTATTATTCTAATAACTAAGAGAAAACATTTTGCATTTTGATTTGCTAGACAGAAATTCATTATTTAACGCAACCGCTCTCAGGTGCAAGAGATAAGAGAAGAAATATCCGAAAGATGTCGGAAAACGGAGCAAATATCTGACATACTTGCTACGTTTTATATCCTATTTTCTACCCACATTCTACCACATTTTAAAAACTTGTTCTTGGTGAGATTCGTTACACGTACGTAATACATGCTTGCGTACTCGATGTATGACAATTTTTCTTTGATTCAATGCTAAAAGATGAATAACGTGGACTAATTTTTGTAAAATTCCTTTCAGCAATTATTTCTTCTGTAAATATAATTATTATATTTTTATTCATAATGTACTTTCAAAACTTTTGGAATGAGAACGAATCATCATTCAAGAAACTTATAGTTTGTTTTCCTCGAAGTAAAAACATAGTTTTTCAACATCTTTACCTGAAATACAAATATAAGGTAAAAATATTTATTTTTTGTCTATTTGATATATATCTACCCACAATCGAAAACCACATAGTTTTTCTACAGTGGCAAAAATCATCAAAGCTTAGAAAAAAAATGTTTGTTGGTCTTTTTATAAAGTTTGTGAAAAGTATCTCGAAAGCACCAATCAAATATATTTATGTTGAGTTGAATTAGAAATAACACCAATATTTTTGTTTGATATTAGAGTGAAAAAAAAGAAAGGTAATTTGTTTTTGTAAACATCTATTTTCTTAAATTTTCTATGTCATACTTCAGGAGCCCCTTAGAAGTGCTTATCGGGACTTGCAGACACCTCCTTTTTTTCGTAATAAAATATTTGTTGTCCCTTACGAAGTCCCTCTAATTTGAGGTATATGCTCGGTAATTTTTAGGTGATTTAAATTTGTGTCCAGGTATCAACGTACCACCACTTCTAAACACATATCTGAGAACTACTGGTCCCAAATGTATCGGATGAACTGATTTAATTAAGGTCTTTTTTTATTTTAAAGTTTGTAGTTTTTCGTGTAGTTGTTCCTAGAAGATCTTGTGCTACGATTGAATTTATTCATAGATAAATAGAAAAATATTATTCATAGATAAAAATAGTTTGATTTCAAACCATACAGATTGTGAAGGCTTTCTATAAATTGAACTTAAATATTGGTTTACTCAATCAATCTACGAGGTTTAGATAAGAATTATTTAAATAAAATAGATAAAATAAATCTGTTATCTTATAGCAAGGATCATGACTTACTATAAATAAGTTGTAATACCCCGCAGTTAAATACAGATAAGGTTAAAGATAAATACAGAGTGATACATATTTTGAATTAAGAACCTTGAAGATTACCTTCAAATGTTCAATGTTTCTGAAATGAAAATCTCAAACATAACAGAGGCACAAACAATTAAAGGTATTCCGAAAATTGAATTGTAAGTGTAGGAGCGCTAAGCTCGAGAAAAACTAGAATAGTTAGAAAATTAGCTAATGAACTGTATGAAATGAAAAATATAAGTACTTAAAAATTGGATGGTGAACTGAAGTTGAAAAATGAAGGCCTAGTAAGGAAAATAAGGGACAATAGGAATTTAAGGATCTACCAAAACCTCCTTCTTCTGGGTACATTGTACCGGGTTGAAATTTAAGTCGCCAAAATATTCTTCAACACAATAGTTTTAATTTGTACACTTTTCCCTCTACTTGAAAACCCATGAAAAAACTGACACCACGTGAATCACTCGAACAAAGTGATGGATTGTTCGCGAATCACACCGCGAGGTTATTAAAATTTGAAAATATAGAAATCACCAGAAAGAAACACTCTTAACACATTGAATTAACATTTAAGAAACTTGAAATTTTTATGAAAATCAATTGATTACACCAGATTACAAACTCAAACTTTTGAACACTCTTTGAAAAACTTTAATTTTGAAAAATGTCGTTGAAATCGCGCTTTTCAAGACGAAAAAATAACTATTAAATAAATTGAAATTACATTCGATTAGAAAATTAAACTTTCAGATTCACTTTGAATTTACACTTCGAAAAAGGTGTCGAGACCAGTTGTAAAAAGTAAACAAATTTTGAATTGTATGTGTTACCAACTGTAAATCATTTAACTTAATAGAATTTAGTGAGCGTTCAATGACGCTCTTTAAAATGGCTCAAACAGTTAGAAAGAACTATTGCATATCCAGGCAGGGTAATTATTTGACGAAATCAGAAGGTTTACTATACCAATTACAGTTGAAACGTCATATTTTAAGTAAAACGTATGATTTATTAGAAATTCCATAAGAGAACAGCGCTGAGATTGATTCAGATGTCCTCTCCACTTACTTTGCACGCAAAAAATATACTTAACACATTTAAAAGAAACTAAAAGATGCCTCACTCTATATAGAGGATGCATCCAATTTAGTTTTTGGTATAATATTATAATAAATGGTAGTTTGCTTGATATTCATTCATTCACTTATCATATTCGTTTCTTATCGATTTTATCATCAGGTACCGTCTTAACAAAAATATTTGTGAGCATTTGGCCGTGCGTATCTTTATTAATAAAAATAACTGGTGTGCTTTTCAGAAAAAATTTGAACAATTTTAAGGGGTAAAATTTTTAAAGAAACTAGATGAGTGCGTTACATAGAACATGGCAAAAGAAGCAGCACTGCGGACAGTCATGTACCATCGTATACATATGGTTTTAAGGTTACCTTACCAATTTTTCCGACCATTTTTGGTCTGTTGAACCCGACTGTACTACTTTGTGAAATGATAAGCCATCTCTCTTATTCTATTATGATTGGCCACAATATTGCACTTGACGTGACATTGAGGAGGCGAAAAATGACAGTTTTGACTAGAATGAAGGAAAATTTCAGTAAATAAACTGCGTGAATAACATTGAGGGTGAGGCAGAGAAGTTTTCAAAATCGCACAGTTCTCAGCCAGGCTCTGTATATAAAAATTTCTCTGATTACCGATTTGGTTTTTCATCAGTCATACGATAACTTTCTCAGCTTCTAGTTTCTTTAAGTCAATGCTAAAAGTGGTTGTTCATTTTGTCTTGAGAATCAAATTCATCCAAACACTCTCCTTTCATTTCGTCACATTTTGAATGATATAATAAAATTTTTGGTACATCAGTACGTTCATTTGTGTTTATTCAAAGTGTAGTTTCGTCTCTTCCAACAACAAAAAAACACTACGAATGTACCTTTCAACTGTAAATAAATACTTATTTCCGGTTTTCACAACACAAACGAAGTAAGTACTTTCTTTCTTGCCTTTCGTTTATTTATCTTAAACGTAAAAAATTCTATTCTATGATTTATCAAAAGAATTTTGTCCAATACTTTCAAGAACAACGAACGTTTTAAAAGGGTAGGGAATATGAGCAATAGAAATGTAATTGAACATTTGATTTTCGACTATGACGATGTTAAGAATATATATAATTTCCTATGTGGGAAAGCCTTCCAATATAGAGGAACAAATTGAATTTTCGATATGTTTTTTCTAAAAAACAAAAATTGTATAATAGTTCCGATTAAATATTCTTTTTCTTCAAAAAAAAAAACTTCCGTATCTAAATAACGACTGTTTGCTTTATAAAGTTTTTTTATCTTCAAATAACGTATTTTGATTTATTTCGTTACTTTAAGTTATTGACGACAGGATTCGTGGGAAATAATGGCAAGATGTGTTGAACTGTCCATAGCGTTCAGAATATTTTTCTTTATCAATCCTTTTTTTCAACACCTTCGACGGGTACAAACTTCCTTCCATTTTTCATTCGCACTCTCATCCCAGTAACTGTTAAAATATACCACAGACACAAAACTCGAAAACTCAATTTCATGACACGAAAGCCACAATCAAAACTGCAAGTTTGTTTCTTATCAAACCTCAATTCTTGAGCAGATGTAACTAATCATAGAAATTTCGCTTCTTTGTGGGCTGAGGGTTCATCAAGATTCCTTGATTAATAGAAATGACAATGGATAGATTATTTAAAAATCTTCAAAATTAAACTTCTATTTTATTACTCTTACGGAACCATTCACTCCGTTTTTCCCTTGTTTACCAAGAAACAAAATTAAATATCAAAGATTAATTATTTTAAAAGAAGCATTATATCCTTATTTAAATAATTTCGATTTAAGGAAAAAAAATTTCCCCTGAGAGTATACCAGACCAAATCAATAAGAAAATTATATGTATATACCATATTAACATCTTTCTTAATTTAGTAATATTATAATTTCGCTAGAAAAATGTTTTCCGGCTCAAGAAAATTCTTCGAATAACTGCAACCTTACTAATATATATAATTGAACCTTAAATTTTACTTTGACCATCAGAGTGTAGGTCGTAAGAATCCAATGGGGGGTAATCCTGATGTCGAATTGGCCATATTACCCATAAAGATAAAAACAAAACTTGATTTCATGATAAAATTTGAAAGTGAAATTAAAAGTGATAAAAAACGAAGAAGTTCTAAGCAATCGAAGATTGCATTCAAATGTTGCCCATCTCCTTTTAGCAAAACAAAGTTTTTTATGTAATCTTTATGGCGATACCCACGTATGACGTGTATATCTTCCTAAACATTGTAAACGTTCATATCTTGCATATATACTAATAAAAATTTTTAAAAACCAACTTCACTTTTCAATTCATGAAGTGAGAATTTTTTTGAAATGATAAAACAAATTTAGTCCGATCCCCTATTGAACTAATATTATTGCTTCCCTTAAACTTTAACTAATGGTTTCAAACAAAATTTAATATTGAGATATGATTATAATCTATCTAGAAGAAATATAAAAGTAAACGTGTAGATTTATTCTCTGGTTATAAATTAGAACAAATTCTTTTTCTTTCATAAAATCTAATTAGTAAAATATTAATTTCATTAAATTTATAAAAATAAAATTTTTATACTTTTTTAATAAATTTTTTCATGAACTCACAAACACATAACAGCCTTATTGATAATAATTAGATTAAAAAACAAGTAAAAACAAACAATTGACAGAGTTGATTGTTGAAATACCATGTATAGACAGTGTTGATTATTCTGTCACATATAATACATACTATACAATTTGTACATAATTTGCGCTCTCACGGGTAAACAGGGATGTTTACGAAAAAATGTTTCAAACAAAAGTTGTTTATTTTTAACTTATATAACTTATGTTTTATCTCTAACGGCTTACAAGATGGGTCCTACGGACCCAAGACCCAATTAACTTATGTTGCTCATTTACAAACTCGACCTCACTTTTTACGTCCTCAGCACGTTATAAAATTTCAGCTTGATATCTCTTTTCGTTTTTAAGTTATTGTGATGACAGACAGACAGACGCCAGACAAAAACCGAAAATGGACTAATTAGGTGATTTTATGAACACCTATACCAAACTTGGGACTAAACTTAGTATACCTTGGTATATTTCATATACATGGTATAATAAAATTATACATAAAATCATAAATTTTGTTTCAGAAAAATAAATATTGAACAAAAAAAAAGTTTTTTTTAACAAGTATTAACAATCAAAGTTTAAACATTCATTTAATCAAGATCGAAACACAATAGTTCCAACTATTAGTAGTATGGTCCTTGGTATCATAAAATGTACTGGTTTAACCTATCAGCACTCGCGTTATGAGCATTTAGCTCACGCTCGGTTTAAAACGTAAACAACTCTTATGCTTCAAATATGTGGTTGTGAAGCTTGTGAACGTATAAGCTTGTGAAGATTAAGCGATCAATTTTTTGATAAGTTTACCAAGAGTGTTCGTTTTCAAAGGAAACCGAATTCGATTCAAAACCCCATTATTTTTCGCGGAGATATATCTATTTGAAATATCGTTTTTATTTTGGATAGGCTCATTCAAACAGCTTTAAGATTTCTTTATTCAAACCTTTTGTCTGTAGATCGTGATTCTCTACTACGATATGTACATATTTAAAAAAGAAAAACTGTTTAAACAACCCCAATTATAAATAACTTACCCTTCTTGTATAAATAGTACGAGAACAGAACATACATACATACCTACATACATACATTACAACGCAGTAACCTTTTGTTATATAATAGAAAAGTTTATGCTAATTAATTTGTGAAACACCTGATATTATCATTATCATAATTTAAGGGGTTGTTAAAATTTCAATTTACTTCGCGATAAATGTATGTGTTTTAAAAATTATAGTTTTGTTTTTATATTCATGATATTTTAAAACGGAGAAATAGAAAAAGTGATATATTCACACTTACATATCAACCTACGAAACATTCCAAAAAGCTACATTTAAAGTAAAATTCCTGAAATCACAAGGAACATTATATCATTCTGTAGTTTCTCGGCAGACATTGCCCAGAAACTGGACAGAATTTGTATTGAAATGATGGTCAGATGAGAAGATAAGCTGAAGTTTGTCAATGTGGATTTGATTTCGAATAAAGAAATTTAATATCTTGGCTGATGATCAATTTTCGGGTTGATCATTGGATATTGTTTTATGAATCACTGGCAAAATTTTCGAACCCCCAAGTAGAGACCTTCACGTATGGCACCACACGATTTTCCCTCATGCAGGCACAATCCAAAAATATGTATGTTTTAGAACTTTTGAATTTATTATTTACACATTTTACAGAATAATAATTAGGTTGTAATATATATAAAAATCTTCAGAAAAAATTATATACAAAAATATATAAACCGTTGCAAAATCCACTGCGTGTTTTAGAAGGAGAAAGCGGATAAACAGACAGACAAGTGGATGCTGTTAGCGACTTTCTTTTATACTATGTATAAATAGTTCAGTAAAGAAGACTCTGGAAATCGAGGTTTTCTTTGATACGTCTGAAATTATATGGAAATAATAATAAAATGCAAAAAAGTGATGGGCAAAGTAAAACAGTTCTCAACCTGCTCAGAGTACTATAAAAAATTGGACTTTAATATTTTTTCTTTTTAATTTCTTAAAAAAATTACTGACAAAAATTTTAGAGAAAAAAAAAGTTTTTTTTCATCTCTTCAAAGTGTAGCTGACTGACTGACTGATTATAGTATACTTACTCTAAAGCATTCCAAGATGACTAAAACAAATTTTGGAATTTCATGAATATAAAAAATAAACTACACATTCTTACTTTTAAGTATAAATAATATATATCCATTTTCTACAAACTAACATACAAGACAAAGATGAACGTATAAATTTTCATGATTTAACATAATCTTATTTATTCAACCCCAAACCGGTATGTTTTAGCATAAATCATTGTTGCTTAATTTACTTTTTAATATTTGTGTCTTTCATGTTCAAGCAATTATAAACTGTAGTTTTAACTAAACAATGAAAATATATTTTCCTTTGAGATATGAAAAGTTATTCCATTTAATTTTATGGAAACTATGTACATAAATGCCAACTATTTCAGGAGTCATTAACCTTAATCATTTTTTTATGAGCCATAGAAATGTTAATTATTTCTTGATTTATTGTTTTTTGCAATATTAAATGTTATTGTCCTGGTCGGGGCATCTTAAAGTAATCTTGGGTACACCAAATGAGGGAATATTCATGTATTTTTTTTAATTCATTGTTTACACCGTTATAGCAAAGTAAAAGAATATAAATACTGTTTAAAAAAGCTGTAATTAAGTGTAAAAAAATATTTAAAATATAGCATAATGTTGAGACGTTTAAACGCAGTCTTTTGGCGGTCTCTGTTGATGTGTGACCTGTCAATTGGTGACAGTTCATTACATTTAAAAAATATGAATTTACAACACAGAATTTACACTCGTTATTATTAAGTTTTCTAATAAAAAGTCGTAGAATAATATAACTCAATGTAATACCATACAAAATATAAGTAATTAATACCACACAGTATCTCAACGAATTTGACAAGCCAATACCATGACCTTGTATCCGCTTTAAAATTAGAATTTCCGTTTTAGAAATTTTGAATTTCTCTCACTGAATTTGCACTTTTATCGATTAATTTTAAGTAATTAAAAGTATATTAATTACTAAAATAATGGTTTAGTTGAAATGTCCAGCCAATACAGTTAAGGAAAAAAAAAATTTGAACTAAATTTAAGCTTCATGAATATTCCCTATTGTTCTGCTATCTATGTCAAACAATATTTTTTTAAGTGAGTAAAGTTTTTTTCACGCCCACAATCCGTTCACATATTTAATACCTACAACACAAAATATCGACCTAAAAATGAAAATAAATTAAGTAAAAAAAAAATTCATAATTTATAAACATGAAATGAATGAATTATTTATTACGGTTTTGATAAATCTGTGTATGTTTGGACTAGAATGATACCCACCCGCTTCGCTGGGTTTAAAGGTAAAGATTGATAAAGATTGCTCTCACTCATCCCCTTTCTATAACACTCGAAATAATGGTAAATATTATTTTACACGGGTAAAATATATGTATGGTTTTTTATTTTTTTTAATAGTCGTAAATATTTATTGAGTCTATCAGCAAAGATGGCCGTGAAATATTTCATATTGACTATTTTTACAGAAATTTGTAATTTATGGTAATGTCAAATGACTACCCTTACAGAAATCTGTAATTTATGGTGATGTCAAATTAAATTAATTTTTTAATTTTTTAAAATTTTTATTGATATATCTTTATAAATTATATCTCATGTGTTATTCTGATATATCAGCTATATTGCTGTACAGTTTCATTAAAAACCATTCGCTAGTTTTAGCGTGAAAACGTAACAAACAAACCAACAAACATGCTTACTTTCGCATTTATAATATATAGAGATGTATGTTTCATAAAAAGATACAAAAACACTATTCGAATATGCTTTTGTTAAAAAAAATATGGATATTAGATGAATGAATTTATGAATGAAAAAAAACTTTTTTATAATCTATTTGTATTTATAATGTTTGCCCACATATTTCATGAAATTGTACTTCTCCTGAAATGAATATATATTTTTTTGTGAGAAACATCCGTTTGAAGTAATAAAAATCAAGCAAGAAATACCGTTCCTAAATATCTTCAAAGCATACGCTGAAGAAAGAATACACTGAAAGAGAGATTAATCATGAAAAATACCGCATGACATAAAAACACTAGAAAATATTATAATTGAAAGTATAAATCCTATTTATAAACTAAGATTTCTTAACATTCCCGACTCTTCCACGCTTTCGTCACTCATTGTATTGTCAATCTCAACACCATGCATCTAGAAAAGAACGCTTTCCCTGTTATAAGTGTATTGAGAAATTGCCATTATTTAAACGCTAACTTCCATTGGACGTAATCATATTGTCATAACTTGATAGAGAAGAAAGGAGCTGAAAACTATAAAACAGCTGCCCATTTGCTGATGGAACATAGCTAAAAACCATATCAATTGATTTAAACTTCATGAAAAAAAATTCACAAACTCTTGTTTGGCATCTAAAATTCTGCAACCTACCGTGACAGACACTTGAAGCTTAGAAATTATCCCTTTTTCTGCCGCAGTTTAAGAATAATTTTCTAATAAGTATCCGTTTATTTACTAAAAGCTTTAAATCATTTTAATCATGATCGAGATCGATTTTTACATATGAAATTATTTCCGCGAATAAATGCACAAAGATAAACCTATAACCATTATGGATATTACCATTATGAATCGAATATTTTATTGCCAATAATTGGAAATTCGGATCTATATACTTTTTTTTATTCAAAACTATAATCTTAAGATCATAAATCAATAAATCTATCCATGAAACACAACGATATTCGTCACGATTTTTCGGTTATTATTCTTTTTTTAAATAAATACATAAATATAAATGATGAATGAAGATATTTTTTAAATAAATTTTTATGTCAGTAAGTTGTTTCGCCCTTATATTTTTATGATAATTAAATCATGTGTTAGAAGATACGTCATCGTTATTGACTGACCCTTCCGCCTACGTGTATACTACAATTTCACCGATAAATTGAGCCAAGTATTCATAGTCCAATCAAGTTTTTTAACCACAACCCTATCAATCCCTATTTCAACTCCTTACAACTCTTTTTTCGCATTAAAAGTAGTTTACGTCCTTTCTCAGGCTTTACATTATCCCTGTACCAAATTTCATTTAAATCAAGTTTGTAGTTTTGGCGTGATTGCGTAAGATATATACATACAGATAGATATTACTTTCGCATTTATAATAAAGCCAGGATTTTACTATTTTAAAATCTTAATTCTTCCAATTTAATGTGTACACTTCCATATCCTTAAAATAATCTGTCGTAGAATCCAAAAGGACAAAATATGACACACTTGCATGTCATGAAATATTCGCTATTTTACGTTAAAACAATGTCACGACATACAAGGTACTGAAAATCTTTCTAAGAGAAGGTTTGGTGTAAATGTTGGTTATGAACTCAACACATGCTTTTTCTAAGGGATAAATTTAAAAAAAGACTAAAAAAAAGGTTTGAATAACTGATAATATTAAAATATTGACCTACGAAATAAATTTAAATATTTTTATTTTGGTTTTTTTCCCTAATGAATCATTTTATCTCATCACACAACACATGAATACAATTATTAATAATGTCGAACCCTTAACGTACATCGCACGTTTAGAGAAGTTAGTTACATAAAACCTTAAATTTTTTTAACGTATGTGCTTTTATACAATCAAAATAAATGCCCTAAGGTTCTCGAATAAACACAGTGTTGACTGACACGATGGAAAACAAAAAACATATTGTTTCTAATTATGTCCGAAAATAAACAAAATACGAAAACAACTCGTATCGTATTTTACTTCCTACGGTAAATATGAAAATAATGCTAAGCTCCAGCATGATTTTTCCTGTCCATATCCTATCTTCCTTAATTCCTTTATCAATTCCGTGATTTACCCCTCCTTTTCTGACGAAATATTGATTTACGGTCTAAAAATGTATACCGCTTAGGAAAAGCCAGGCTATTATGCAAATAATAATTGTAAAGAAAAAATCATAAAATTTATAGTAAGTGTATCAGGGAAACATAATTCCAATGGAACAGTTTTTATAGATGTTCTCCTAATACTGCAACTCTTTGTAAAACATGTTCACCACTTTTCTACGAAATTTGTTGTTGTTTTAAAGCGGGTACAGGGTATGCACGGGTTACGGAAGTAGCTTTCCGCACGGGTCGAATGAGTTTTTCTTTATATCAACTATTCACAGAGGGATTTGCAATCAAGTATTTTTCGGTGTACATCCTAGCACGAAAAAACAACTGTTAAAATATCTCCGAAAGTATGCAACTCTCTACGCTAAATATGAAAATATTGTCATGGACCTTTTTTTCATTTTTCAAATATTTTCGGAAACCTCCAGTATATTCACCGTGGCAACACCCCTTTAAAGTAACAGTAGGATATAGTACAAATAGTTTGAGTATACACAAGCAGAACCCTTTTGAAAAAATTTAACCAAACTTTGTAACTGACTTCTCTAAAACACAACAAACACAGATAGAGAAGAGATAAAACGAAAAAAAAAATTAAAAATTATTTAAAAAAAATTCAAATTGAAATCAATTCTTTACAGAAATAAATGAATTCGAAAAGGAGAAGAAAGAAAAAATTTTAATATTTTCAATATCTAACACAATATTTGTAAAAATGTAATATTCAAAAAATGATAAAAATCCACTCATACTTCCTTTAACCGTTCCGCATTTCGCCCAGTTTTCATCCTGTTTTACAATTGAATAGTAGGTATAGACAAGAAAACCTCTAACACAATATTTTCTATCCATATTTTAAATTCATTTATTCAAATTTTGCATGAATAGAATTTTCATTGATTTTCTTGGAAAATTGAAAATAAATAATGGGATTATACAAAGTTATGATAGGTATTGAATGAATTAAATGAAACTGTCATAAAAGTTGATAATAATTTTTTTTATTGATTGATAATAATTAAAGTTTAAATTTTATTGAATACGTATCTACTCTAATTGATATCTAATCCTGATATTCCAAGAATCAAAAAGTGAAATCCGTTTCATTCATAAATATTCTGTAATATTACTATAAATAGTTAGCAAAGCAGATTATGTTGTATTAATAGCTAATAGCTTTGCACACTATGCAACTTGTAATACATGGTATGAACATTATTCTACATAATTGTTTCTTGTATGCAACTTGTATTACATTCAAGAACAATGCATGCATATTTGATAAAATAAATGTGCTATCGGCTTTTATTTTAAATTAGTATTCAATCGTAACCAAATTTCAATCATGTTAATTAAATAAAATAAAGCTTATTTCTGGAGGGTGACCAATCTTGACAATGGAGGTTCTGTATCTTTTGTCCTCTATACCAAGTCTTACATACATACAATGCTTGTAACAGTTTCAAAAAATCGTCTTCAAATCTTCGGGTAATATAAAGACATCAAGTCTTCTTGAATTTTATTTCGTTTAACTTGAGCAGTTAAGTTACACCTGGGTAAAGTAAAATATACCAGTTTTGAGCGAAGAATTGTTAACCAAACTGAAGCCAAGACTGAATATTATGCCTGGCAGGTTGTTATTATTTGGAGTTATTTCAAGCTATGTTGCAACATGGAATCCAGACTTGACCGAAATTCTTACATGAAATCTTGGGCCAAAATATTTGTACTAATTCGAACTGGGCGAATCTTTGTTTCCAAACTTGGCCCATTCTAAAACAATCTTAAAGCAATGTTGGTTGAGTTGTTATTTTATAAATAGAAACGTTGGTCATTGTAAAATTTTCAATTTGACATTAATGAATCGATCAATTCTCAAAATGAAAAAGGGATAAATAGGGAATATCGGTGAATTTTCGCTTTAATAAAAGCTTAATTATGTAACAAACAGAAAAATTAATTTTCGAATAACTATAAAATCATCCAAGATAAAAACAATCAAAGATTTGTTTGCATCTCTTTCTATCAAAACAGAATTTAGCATGGAGTTAAGGCAAATATAGTATTTGACGTGAAATGGAACTGATCTCTTTATCGAATATCTGTCTAATTAGTAGTTTAGAATGATTATATCATCTGTATTTCTTGGTCGATTTTAATTTTAATTCCACTTTTAGCCAAGAAATTCCGGAAATAATGACATTGGTATTCTTTTATAACTAAGCCTTTTCTCATTAATATAACATCGGGTATAAATACTGCAAAGGAATTTTCTTTTATGAATTTTATCCTCTATATTCTTCTTTGAGAAATAGTTTTAGGAAATCCCACATTTGACCATCATAGTCAAGCAAAATTTTCAGACTGTTAGCGAATGTTAATTTTAATTTGGGACTTTCAATACTCAATAAAAATACAAATTTTCACTACTAATCTAATATAACCATATCTTTTCATGTGTGTTTATGCCATGAATATGGATTTAAATAATATCAAAATGGTGGTTTGAGTTTCATATTAAATTCATTTGGAATTATTAATAATATCCAAATTTATATTATATACTCAACTTTCATTACACAAATGTTAAGCCAATATGTACTTTCAATAAACAGGATGTAACAAAAATAACATCCTATATCATTGAGAAAACAAAATTGTATTTGTAGAAAATTGGAACAGTATTAATTTTATAAAAAATTTAAAGCTGTAACGCGTTACTTTCTAGTAAAAATACTATCGTAGTTTATGAAATAAACATTTTTATTCCTGAATTCAATTATATTTATTCACACTTTTTTGTGACAAATAAAATTACTTCATAAAATTTGTTACTTCACAAATAATTTTGTAATTTTTACATGAACAAACAGTAAAATCCTTAAAAATAAATTATATTTATCAAATACTCCATTTATCCCGTATTATTGCTATACCAGTGGCGTAACAATAGAGTGACAGGAAGGTCAAATGCCACAAACCCTATCCTGCAACAGGTTCTCGACCCTGAGCACAGTATGTCCAATTATTATTACAAAATTTAACAAAATTCATGATTTTTACAAGTTAAACAAAAAAAAAAGTTCCAAAATTTCAATGCATTTGTTGGAAAAGATATCACCCAGTCAGTCTATTAAGTCAGTATTGATGAAATTTGTGTGAATGTTTTCAAGATCCTGAAAGCATGTTAAAAGTGAACATATTCCTATCGTGTATAAGACATCAACGTTAACCGACTGAGATCACATATCGTTATAATAACAGAAATTATTCCCGATTTCAGTGTCTTACAAGTTATTAGTTTTCAAAATTTACACTATAAGAGAAGATTTCATACATTATAAGACTAACTACAAGGAAGAAATGCATGGCGTTTACTACAATAATGGTATGGTATATAGAGACAGATACCATAGTAGTATGTTAGCATAAGTTATATTACAGTATTGAATAGGACTATCCATCAGAAGTATAATGGGTATCGCCAACCCGTATGGGCCTGACACCCATAATATTGCGCTGGCATAGTAATCTATAAAAAATTTCTTACTGTGTACGATTAGCTAATTTTGTATTTATATAATACAAAAATTGATCTAGGAAATTAGAGAAAATTCGAAATTAGAGAAATTACATATTATAATAGAAGTAGGATTTCACGATTATAATAGAAGTAGTATTGAATGTTTCTAAACTTTTTTCAAAATTCCAAACGTTTTTTCTATTACATTTAGTATTAGAAAACTTTTGATTATAAAACCACCTTTACATACAAATGATATATATCAACTAATAAGGTTGCCTACACAAAACTACAATAGAAGTACCATAACCCCTGACCAAATCTATAATATAATAAATAATATATATATACTAATAATTTCACAATACTTACCTACCACACCAATATTTACAAAACTCCCCAAACAATTTTACAATATAATTATAGAAATGATTCAAATCAAATTATAGAATTGTATGCGTTGTAACTTCTTGATAACTAAAATAATATCACCTACATACAACCCCTGTATATGTATCTACCGACATATCGAAAATATTAGTATTATTAAGGTGAGATTTAATTCAGATCCGATATTTATTATTAAAATAATATATCTATTATTTTATGTGTAATTACTTAGCTAAACCATATGTTTTTTTATACCAAATGTTTACTGAAATAACAGTAAGCTCATAAAATTGTGGCAAATACTTCTACATAATTAAAGAGAATTGAAAAAATACACAAATACCAGGAGTCGAACCCGCGGCTATTGATTCCGTACCAAGCGTCTTTATCAACTGGGCAATATCTGCTCTAGGCACAATGTGTTATATTTTTAACACATCAAATTTTATTTTTGTTTTCTTGTCAATATTAATTAATTAATTTATTATTTATTTTTGTTTACTACATTTTGTATACAAATATAAACATTGAAGTCTTTCGATCAATATTGATGTTATTTATGATACCATGGCGTAAACTATAATGACAAATAACTTGTCGAGTTAACCTTAATTAAAAAGAATTGAAAAATCTTCTACATACTTCTAAAACGAAACAATTTCCCGTGATTCGAGTATAATTTTGAAAAACTAGCTTCTACCGTACAAATCATTCAGTTAACAAGGCAGAGGCAACTTTTCATTATTCTTGTCAAAAATGGTATGTTTTTCAGTTTCCTCCAAGTCGTTGACGGTTTAAATTTTTTAATAAAAGCTTTAACAAAAAAATTATTTTTTATGTTACCGATGGAAAAATTGTTCAATTCAGTTTTAAAAAGTTGAATTGGTCCAAAAATATTTTATTTCTATGATGTTCATAGGTTTATCAACCTTCCGATTATTACAATCAATGAAAAGTGGGGATAAATTTGTCAACTCGAATATGTGTTCAGGAATTCTGTGTTATCGTAGCTCTTCAATACTACAGCGTATATAAAAAAAAATCATGGCGAACTCAGATAACACAAGACTTTGGCTTTGAAAGCTGATAGGACATGGGTGAATCTTTTGATTCACCAGCACAATATAAAATATATGAAAATAGTTGCAAAACTTCTTCGCTCGACATCGATAACTTAAGTGTAGAATAATGACATTTGAAGTCATACTTGACTTTAGTTCAACTTTATGGATGAAGCATATGTTAGAAAGTATGTAAACCCTGCACAATTAATCGATCAAGAAGATCCGAAGGCAATTTATGAAATGAGAATGGTGGGGAGAAGAACCTTCTCAATCTTGGAATATATTACTTGGAAGTAGACTTAAGGAATATGTCGATCACAACATTAAGACAAAAGATGAGTTTTTGTATGCCAGGCGACTACAGCTGCCAATAAGCTTAATACGCAAAAACACAGGCGTAAGTAATAATTATTGAAAATATGATTGTGATTATTAAAAATGCACTCGGTATATTGCAATAGATATTTGATAAGACGACGAGTTCATTATTATACCGCAGGACTAAGTACTCTCTACATGATATTAGTTAGATTGCTGCGTCGTGTTCTGTGAATCCCCAGCTTCACAGTTCCTCTTTAAGTCTATACTATACTACTATGAATATTATACACTTCAATATATATTATACAAATCAACTACTTACGAAAACCCTCACAGTTTCCTCAATCCACTCACTAATATTATAGACCGACCTTAAGCTAATAACGAAACGTTATATTTATGATTTTTTTCGTCTGCCTATTTTTATTTGGAGGTTTAATAAGTTTAGCAATAAAGAAAATGAAGTCGTTAACCTTGGTTAGACTGTCAAAGTTACAAATCGATTTTTTTTACTTTTATATTTCAACCATTTTGTTTTGCTTGCCATTAAGGGAAAGGTATTGAGAATACAATTAGTAGAGACAAATTTCAAGAAGTTTGCATTTGTCAAAAATACTGAAAAATCGTAAATCAGTTGCGTACTTCTTGCCATTTGTTTCTGTGTATTGTGTTTTCAATAATTTTTATAAAGCCTGTAATAAAATTTACAAAGATAGCTTCGCAGCTGAAAGTTAAATGTTTTTAAAAAAGAAAATCTTACACCAAAAAACATTGTTTTTACACTGTGAAGCATTTTTTTTTTTTAATAATATGCCTTGGGATCGGCATCTACAGCACGCAAATTTCGAGCAAAATTTAGTTGAAATAGTTATCGAAAAATTGTGATTTAACATCGTTGGATTGTTAAAACCTCATTTTTCTTTATTGTCAAACTTACCATTTGTCAATCCACTAAATGGCAGATAAAAAAATCATAGAAATTTCGCTTTGTTATAGGCCCACGGTCTACTACCTACTATGAAATAGTGTCTGTGGCACGAATTTTGTAAAAATCGTTAGTTTATAATAAAGCTCGTAAGATTGTGAGTTTGAGTTCGTAAATGAGCAACAAACGTCAATTGAGCTTTGGGTCCGTAGATCTTGTAAGCCGTTAGAGATAGTTTAAAAATTTTTGTCATTAACATCATTGTTATATGTGTGTAACACCACAGTCGTGTTGTATATACACGACCGTGACTATCTAAGAGTGACTATCTTTTCTTACTTACATGACGTAAAAAACAAACTATTGCGCAATCAACACTGTTTATACATAGTATTTCAATAATTAACTTAGTCAATTGTTTGTCTTCACTTCATTTATAATAATTTTACTGTTCATGTGATTAAAAGTGCTTCGAGAATATGTTTATACATTTCTTAACAATAATTTACTTATTTTTTAATGAACGACAAACTTTCAGTAATTACATTATTTTATTAAAGTGAAACTTTTTATGGGACGTTTTGTCATGAGAGTTAACTCGTAGAGCTAACAAAACTGTTAAACTCCTTGTCTCTTTCTTATTACCATTTACTCCAGCAGAGTGAGAGAGGCCGTGGGACTTGATAACTGTACATATACCATTTATTTATTAAACAAGGATAGTTCAAACCTACTTACATTTAAATCTTATATGTCGATCTTTATTTATTAAATGTTATTAAAGTGAAACTTTTTATGGGACACTAGCGTTTTTATTAAACAAGGATAGTTCAAACCTACTTACATTTAAATCTTATATGTCGATCTTTATTTATTTATTAAATGTTATCTGTAATGTCTATATCTATTTAATATATGTTTAGAGCTATCTTTGTTTAGAATATTCATTTTATAATTTACAATAAATTGTAAATGTTTGTATCTACTATCTTTTTGAAGTGAAACTTTTTATGGCAAGTAAGTCTCAGTTCATCAGAGAAAGTCGTTGTAACTAGTGTTGCTTTATTTATGGAATTACGAAAGAAGAATGTTTATGTATATGTAATATATATATATATATATATATATATATATATATATATATATATATATATATATATATATGTATATGTCTATTAAATTATTTCATATTAAAAATTTTTTAATATTGTTTTTATTCTCAGTTATTGTCAATGAAGATACAAAAAATGTATGCGTCAGTCCAAAACTAACAGCGTCAAAAGTGAAACTTTTTATGTAATTCAAAAACTGTCAATGAGTGTACAAAAAAATACATTGCAGCAAAGAAAAATTGACTGGAAATTATAATAAAAATGATTTATAATAAAAATCAAGAAAAATCTACAGACTATCCCGAATTAATTACTACGGAAGTTTCACTCGTACGTACTATTATTTACATATACATAAAACTATATACATATACGTACAAGTGAAACTTCCGTAGTAATTAATTCGGGATAGTCTGTAGATTTTTCTTGATTTTTATTATAAATCATTTTTATTATAATTTCCAGTCAATTTTTCTTTGCTGCAATGTATTTTTTTGTACACTCATTGACAGTTTTTGAATTACATAAAAAGTTTCACTTTTGACGCTGTTAGTTTTGGACTGACGCAAACATTTTTTATTTATTAAATGTTATCTGTAATGTCTATATCTATTTAATATATGTTTAGAGCTATCTTTGTTTAGAATATTCATTTTATAATTTACAATAAATTGTAAATGTTTGTATCTACTATCTTTTTGAAGTGAAACTTTTTATGGCAAGTAAGTCTCAGTTCATCAGAGAAAGTCGTTGTAACTAGTGTTGCTTTATTTATGGAATTACGAAAGAAGAATGTTTATGTATATGTAATATATATATATATATATATATATATATATATATATATATATATATATATATGTATATGTCTATTAAATTATTTCATATTAAAAATTTTTTAATATTGTTTTTATTCTCAGTTATTGTCAATGAAGATACAAAAAATGTATGCGTCAGTCCAAAACTAACAGCGTCAAAAGTGAAACTTTTTATGTAATTCAAAAACTGTCAATGAGTGTACAAAAAAATACATTGCAGCAAAGAAAAATTGACTGGAAATTATAATAAAAATGATTTATAATAAAAATCAAGAAAAATCTACAGACTATCCCGAATTAATTACTACGGAAGTTTCACTTGTACGTATATGTATATAGTTTTATGTATATGTAAATAATAGTACGTACGAGTGAAACTTCCGTAGTAATTAATTCGGGATAGTCTGTAGATTTTTCTTGATTTTTATTATAAATCATTTTTATTATAATTTCCAGTCAATTTTTCTTTGCTGCAATGTATTTTTTTGTACACTCATTGACAGTTTTTGAATTACATAAAAAGTTTCACTTTTGACGCTGTTAGTTTTGGACTGACGCATACATTTTTTTTTTTTATTTTAATAAATTTTTCGTATATTTCGTAGACAGTCTCTCAAACTATTCATTTAGATTTCTTACTCTATAAACTCAAACACTTGTGTGACACAGTACAACAATATACTAACCAGTGATTTTACGATATTGTTAAGTTGATGTTAAGTCGGCGATTTACATTCTGGCTAGATGTATTTTAAAGTAACGATTCTTAAGTACTCCAGCTCCGGTAACATATACATACCGTATACATGTATAGTTAGTTGCTCCACGTTAACGGCACTATTCATTATACAAATAATTAATAATAATGTATATCTACATGATGTAGTTCGTTCTAGTTGTATAAAGTCGTGTCTATATGCATATACAGAATGTTTGTCTAAAACTAATCGAAAAATTGCTCCTAAGATGTTTATAACACATGACGTCGATTGAAAACACCCACTGATAACATCACCGTTGACACAATGCATCCATTATATCTGGATTGGAAAACTTCTTACCGAAGAAAAATTCCAGTGTTGCGGCTCCCAACTCCCTTCCAAAATCATTGAATTACAAATATAAATTATATCCCAATTTAATAAAACCGGTTCTCCGTTAACCGGCATCTTAAAAATTGCGACATCCTCTTTTATTAAAGTGATTGTAAACCTACTGTATTGTAAAGTTTTGGTATATTGCACGGTACATATATATATACCAACTACATGTTTTATAGTCAAATTATCTGTTATTTTTAGCTTTATAATACTACGCAACTTCAAAAATATATAATATATTGTGTGCAATTGCTGCTTATAAATTTCGTAATATAGGTCTCTCTTTTCAATCATCAATACTCTAGCTATAGTCGTCTCTGTTCTGGCTTTTCGATGAACTGATAATTAAATTAAAATTTTGTTTTTATATCATCGACAATTTTATATTTTTATGGTATTATTAAAAACTACAAGAAATGTGACGAAATATTTTAAATAGTTTTTTATCATACTCTCTAGATTTTTTGATATCCAATTGAAAAGGAAAACCTATATGATTCATCATTTTTTCAGCCAACTGACCGAAAAAGCCCGATGACCTAGGAATTTTTTGTGATTTTTGGAAACTTTGTTAATGAAAAAATGTATTTATAAAGTTTTATTATCTCCAGTATTATTCAATCCTTGCATATCTTCTTTAATTTTAAATAAAATGATTTGTCCATTTATTACTCTAGTCCCGACTTCACACGGTTATACTTATATACTTGATAACTTTCCATTCTGATTTTTATGTTAGACTATTTTACAAAATTTCAAGTACTCAAAAAAAAACCTCTTCCATACAAAGTTTCAACCAATAATAGACCTTTTTCATGAAAAACAGAAATGCTTTTTGATAATTTTGTATGAAAATATAGGTCGAGTAGAGCCTGTAACTCAAAAATTACTCATTTTTAACAATAAAAACACTATGAAAAAAATTGTTAAAAAGTCACAATATTTGAAATATTTTAAAACGATTTTTTTTGGCTCCATCGCACACGTGATCTGTGATGTCAATCCGACAAGCAATGACAATAAAACAGTGTCAACAGTTGTATTAATATATCACTATTATCAACTTTAAATGACGTCAAACCAACCTTCGTGTCACATCGTGTGTTTCCGGATCGTTTTCGCCAATTTGAATTTTAATGATTTTCATTGTCTGTTTTCTCGGTCATATGGCTTCAAAAAAATCGGGGGAAAAAATTAGTCCATTTATCAAGACATTTACTTTCAATTTAAAAAAAAAAAAAAAAAAAAAAAAATGTGAAAAAGGTCTATTAACACACTTAGAAAATGAATAATAGACCCCTTTAACGCCCAAAAAAATCTACTGGAAGCGCTGGTGTCGATTTCATTGAACCAGCATGACTAGATAATGGCACCCGAATGGATATTGGTACACTTTCATAATTGTACAAACTTTCTGTATATATGTTTGTTACTTAATCAGTCTTATGTTAAAATAATCAGTCGTTTATATATTATATATAACCTGAAGTCTTATTAACTGTAATAAATTTTACACATTCAAAATCTGCCTCTCTTAGCTTGCTGATATCATATCGTAATCATACTAAATCTATATGTTCAGAACCTTACGTGTAGGTGTAATCAAATTTTATAATTAAAATTATTTATGATAACATTTATTATAAATTTTGAAATTTCAATCCGTGTATCCACGATTACTTTGTCTGTATCCACATTCAAACCATTGAGACGATGCGAAAACAATACAGAACGTAGACAAAAGAACTTGGTTGATAAGGATTCAAATTTATATGGTAACCAATTGTGACTTTTAATTTCTTCTATTTCCTGTAGGATGTTAAAACAGATACGATATTTCAGGAAAAAGCGACTAATATATTCTGTTTCAACAAACTATCGTCGAGCATTATTATCAATACAATTTATCAAAACAATTAGCTGGTTTAAAACAATAATTTTATGGAGATGTTTTTACCTTGAAGGGTTGAAGGCCAAAACACTTTTTCGCTGAATTTTATGACACTCATAATAATTTTATTGAATAATATATTATATCAAAATAACAAAAATATGGAATCAAAATGTTTTATACATTTTATCAAATAAAATTTGATGCACAAAAGGGCTTTATTATATATTATATTGGAAACTAATAAAGGTGGAAAAACACAAACAGGCACATTTTTAATTCTTAAGATAGATAAATTATACTGAGTGGGTAAGAAAAGTTTGCGGTTTTAAAAATTAAAAGCCCCATGCTTTTTTCCATTTCAATCAATTCGTTTTTATCATCTGAACTGAAAATAGGAGTAGCGGGAATGCAAGAGAGGCTACCAGAATAAGTGACTGAAAATATTTGAAAATTGACAGGGCAAAATCGACTATCGGTGTTTCAAAGTTTGCGGAATGTGGTTACACTATTTTTTGTTCATGTTTTTGAATCCCTTTTTATGAAATTTATCAATGAAAGTTCTTAAAATTACAATTTATCTAATTTAGTTAAAAATACCATTTATAATTCAAAAAACAATGGTTTTTTATGCATGTTAAGACGATTAAAAATAATTTTGAAAAGTTTATGCATTTCCGTTTTACAGCATTTTTAAAATCGCACACTTCTCTGTCCAACTCTGAATAAAATATTATTAAAGATAGTTCGATAGTGCTTTTTAAAAGTATCCTAATTCGAAAAATATTCATTCCAGAGCATATTTCTTAACCTTTCGCATCTCTTTTTGAAAACATGAAAGAACCGTAAGTAGGGCAAAAATCTAAAAAACATATATATTTTGTTTTTGAGTCGAAAGACCCACCCGGAGCTTACTTACGTATTTGCCTTTTTTTTTATTTGCCCGTTAGTCAAAACGAATAACGATGCCGTGACATCGTTAAGTCCATCCGCATATTTGAATTCTAATTCGTACTCCAGAATTATGATGGAAGCACAATAAAGAGTTGCTAAACTCGGTCTGTCTTTTTAAAAAATTTACGCAAAAATGACTTTTAAATACAACATAATTATTGCATACTATCGTCCACAAATCTTTAATCATGAAAGAAAGTGAAGAAATTACTGAAATAATTAAAAAATGTTTGTGACTAATTGACTTTAAATGATTTAATAATAAAACTGTTTTAAACACTGACACCTTTTTATTATAAAAAAAATAACCATATTTCTCTTCGTGTGCTAGTGCTTTTATGATCATATCTCAGAGTCAACGAGAGTCATAAAAACAAACGTACCTATAAATTTATTTATATGCAAGAAAATAAAATTGTTTTTGTTGGTAAGTTTACTGGTAATTTTCTTTATTATTCAGAATTTTATCTGTTATTTATAGTTTAATATAGGAACACAATTAAAAATAATTGATTCGAAATACTTTACGTATTGTTCATTTTAGTTCGGTAAATATGGACAAATATTAGGGGCAACTATACTTTATAAAGTGGAAGTGAGATGTTAAAATATAAAAAAGGCAAATGTTGCCGGCCAATGGTTGTTAGGTTAGGTTAGGTTAGGTTAGAGTGGCTGTCCTGGGCTGGGTCGCACTTATACCATGAACCATTTTGAGCTGCTAAAGAACAGCAGGAGTGCTTTGACGTCATCGGACTTTATCCTCCTCCACATTGTGAAAACTCCTAAACTCCTGCAATAGTCGCGATACACTGTCGGACCCAGACGTTCAGCATGCCTGCCGCTCAGCCACTGCTCTGCAATAATCGCAAAAATTTTGCTAATAGGAGCCCTTGGAAGCGATATAAGATCTTCGGAACAAAGAGGAAGATCTCCCTCCATCTAATATTGGCCCTTTCTAAGATATCCTCTCTAAGGAGCAGCTTGCAGTTCGAGAACCGAACTTCTGGATGCCTATTAATGTTTGTGTCCTACAGCATTGTGCCATTTCTGACAAGTTCGACGGCATCACAATTTCTTGAGATACCTCTCTGTCCCGGTACCCATACCAGTTTTACATTCATTTGTTCCGCCATCTCTTTTAAGGACGTTCGTTGCTACCCAAATATCCTGTAAACAAACTGAGTACCCATTGAACATGAATTTATTGCTCGAAGATTCTTGCCTAGTATTCGTAATTAAGTCGTAACTGATAAACTATTCAAGTTATTGCCGAAAAGTGTCAGTCTCTTGCCATTTTGCCGAAAGCTGATAAGGGTAAGACATGATGCGAAAAAGTTGAAAAATGTTTAGTGTATTAACTTATTCCAACCAAATGCTTTGAGCAAAAATTATGCCTACAAGTTTGAGTACTTCCAAGGGGAATATTTGTGGCTGGATGGATGTGGTATAAATATATTTTTGATACTTTAGATTCATGAAGGTATGTTTAAATAAAATTTAAGTTTTAATGGAGGGTCTATTTTTTTTAAATCAAATTTTTCTATTTATGTATTTTGCAATAACTTTTCTTCTGCCGTATATGTTATTTCAAACACAGGCTTGAAAAATGTTTGTTGCTTGAAAAAAAAATTATTCAAGCGTTTTCAACGAATGCAAACCTTGACCATTTTGCACGAATTACATTGACACCAGTTATCTTTTATCATAAATAAGATGAATTTGCACTTCATTACTAGTTTATGGTCTTGGTTAAAATTTTTTATGTATCTTATAAATGAGAAAAATAAGTGTAACTATTGGGAAGAACAAGAAATTCAAGAAGGTCTTGGTTTGTAAAGATCACAACCCATTACTTATCATAGCCACCGTACTACTTATTTGTATGTAATTTCTTCTTCTCCTTATTATTTGTAAACACACAAATGGCACTACCAAGTAATACACTTTTATTTCCGTATACAATTTTATTGATTGCAAAAAAATTTAATAGCTACTAACGATGTTCATCTATATGTATTATTATATTGGGTGCTGTGCAATATTACATCACAAAACAGGCGAACACACAATCAACGCTTTTCTTTACAAAGTGCTTCAAAAATAAAATTATTTTATTTTATTTTTCTTTAGAAATGCATTTCTTTCTTTACATTTTCGAATTTTTCTAAATAATTACTTTATATAATAGGTTGGCTGATAAGTCCCCGGTCTGACACATAGATGGCGTCGCTAGTATTAAATGCATATTATTTTTATATAGTACCAACCTTCAAATGATTCGTGTCAAAATTTGACGTCTGTAAGTCAATTAGTTTGTGAGATAGAGCGTCTTTTGTGAAGCAACTTTTGTTATTGTGAAAAAAATGGAAAAAAAGGAATTTCGTGTTTTGATAAAATACTGTTTTCTGAAGGGAAAAAATACAGTGGAAGCAAAAACTTGGCTTGATAATGAGTTTCCGGACTCTGTATTTTTTCCCTTCAGAAAACAGTATTTTATCAAAACACGAAATTCCATTTTTTCCATTTTTTTCACAATAACAAAAGTTGCTTCACAAAAGACGCTCTATCTCACAAACTAATTGACTTACAGACGTCAAATTTTGACACGAATCATTTGAAGGTTGGTACTATATAAAAATAATATGCATTTAATACTAGCGACGCCATCTATGTGTCAGTCCGGGGACTTATCAGCCAACCTGTTATGTAATAGACTGCAAGCCAATGCTAAATTTTTTCAGTTAAAACATGCTCCTATATGTAAAAGTAGGTTTTAGTATCATGGCGACAGTTTTGCGCGGTACAGGTTGAGTACAGGTGAGACTTTAATGTCACACCCCTAGGTATCTCACCTCTGCAAAAATTTTGTTTAACTTCCGGTACCGGAGTTCCCGGATTCATTTCAATATGGCATTTTTATAATTCGCTTTGAATACTTATACAGAGTTAGAATCCAGCAACGCCGCCCATATTTGCTGGTGCAGGGGTGAGACACCAAGAAATGTGACATTTATTCTCACCTTTACTCAACATTACTTTTTAACATGATTCCTGGTGAGTCATTTCATCGGAAGAATTTTAGCCTTTACTCAACCTTTACCGCGCAAAAGTGACGCCATGATGCTTAAACCTACTTTTAACTATATAGGAGCCCTTTTTGAACATGATTCCGGGTTAGTCATTTCATCCGAAAAATTTTAGCATGGGCTTATATTCTATAACGGATGTTTCCACTTTAGAATATACAAAGTACACAGATAAAGTGCACGGTGTCTTAAAATAATTTTCCTTCAAGGACAAGTTTTGTACGGGTCACCCCTTTAATTAGTTAATGGATTAATCCATTACATCTATAATCAAAGAAAGTGAGATAATTCGATAATTAAATGTGATGATAAAGAGAGGAAACTTTTTTTGTTTTAATTTTAGAATTTCATATAAACTGTCCAATTCAATTATTTTACAGTTTTTCCTTAATAAATTTGCATTTTGTCCCCTCCGAGTGGAAAGTGTCAATTTTCATCTCGTTGTGCCCTTCGAAACAAAGTTGCCCCTGAAACAATATACACACCACACGAACATGATATCTGAAAATGAGACATTCTTTACTTTTGCTCCATAAAGTGTAATAAACTCATAAGTCATCATCTTATCTTAAGTTAAATAATTACCATATTTGTATATGAAATTATCTTTTTGGATATTAATTTGAATGTAAAATTTATAATTTAGTAATTTATTTTATCGTTTATTAAAATTATTCGTTATCATTTTAATTATGTCGGGGGTTTCTTTAAAAGACCTCGCACAAATTTGATGTAATCTGCATTTAGGTCAAACTATTCAAATTATGGGAAATGATAGTTTAAGTAATTCAGGATAAAAATTTCCCATGGTCATAAGTCATGAAAATCATAGAATTTCATGTTATCGCTAACTTTAAAAGACCTCCCACAAATTTGATGTAATCTGCATTTAGGTCAAACTTTTTCAAATTTTGGGAAATGATAGTTTAAGTAATTCTGGATAAAAATTTCCCATAGTCATAAGCCATGAAAATCATAGGATTTCAAGTTATCGCTAAATTGAGAAAAGTTGAGAAATGTACTCATTTGTATAAAAAAATTATTGTATTTTAATTGTCAAAAATCATATACGTATATATGTAGCTGAAAATGTTGATCTTAACACTTCATATTATTGATCCACTGAAATTTTAATACTGCTTCTTCTTTGAATTTCGTAACATATTCCTCAAAAAAACAAGAATTAAAAAACAACACACTTACATAAAAAAAACGAACGTATGCATGTAGTTATTTATACATGTCTGTATATGTATTTGCCTATACACACATAGGCAATAGGCATATCTTATACAAATGAGTACATTTCCCAACTTTAATTTAGCTTTAACTTGAAATCCTGTCATTTAAATGACTTGTGACAATGAGAACTTTTCTTTGAAAAAGTTTGACCGAAATACCAATTGCATCTTATTTGTGCGAGGTCATTTGTTGAATTTAATATTATTTTCTGAGATAAATGTTTATTTGTGATTTGAGCCCCAGGTGAAATAGAATTCTTTCAATTATTAATTGAAACAATTTCTAGCCAGCAGATTACATGATAATATGGAAACTATCATTAAATTGTAAATTACATTTTTGAAATTTCCCAAAACTACAATAATGTCAAATGTAATCAAATATTTATATTTTCAACAATTGCATATACAATAACAAAAAAACAAAATATTAAAATGTTGCTACATAGATGACGTTGATAGTTAAAATTATATTAAAGATTAATTTTACTATTTTGAATAAAATATACGTCAAATTGTGTTTGTTGATGATGTATGATGACAGTCATCACATGAGCAACAATGCTATATGTTCTGTGTTGTTGTTTTCACATTTTATTTATATATATAATTTTGAAATAAAATTTGTAATTTTGTTATTTAAATTAGGTGCTTGCGTTTTTGTTGGAGCATAATTGTTGTTTTATACAAAAACATTTTAGTGAGATAACAAATATACCTATTAAAGTAGTTCGGCTGTTTGATCAAGAACGGTACTTAAATGTTCTTTTTTTTTTTTTGTTGATCCAAATATTGCGATATCTCAGAAACTCTACATCCAATCATTAAATTAACCTGATTTCTATACTTTTTGGATCAAAATTACCCTATCCACCGAGTTTCATCAAATTCCAAGACAAAATTTTTTTTCCCGATTTTTTCAAAGGGCTTTACTTCCAATTTCGATAAAACTCAGTATATAAGGTAATTTTGACCCAAAACGTACAAAAATCGGGTGCATTTGATGACTGGTCGAATAGTTTTTGAGAAACAGACTAAAATCTATCAAAATATTGCAATATCTCAGAAACTCTGCATCCAATCATTAAATTAACTTGATTTTTATACTTTTTGGATCAAAATCACCCTATCCACCGAATTTCATCAAATTCCAAAACCAATATTTTTTTTTCGTTTTCTCGATTTTTTAAAAAGGGTATTTTTATCCAACAGCCGCAAAAAACTTGTACAATTTTTGTAAAGGTCATTTCTGCTAAAAATACGCATTTTCGTAACATCACCTTTTATATATATATATATATATATATATATATATATATATATATATATACAAATTTGAGTAAAATAATAAAAGTTGATGTTTTATACATTAGAAAATATAAGCAAAATATGTTACTCAACGAAATTTGCATCTATTTTATTTTAATGTACAGGGGATTCAAGGATATGTTTGTTGTATAAAGAAAGGGTGAAGAATTTTTCGTTCTTTTAATGTTTTTTAAAATATACTCTAAATACGAATGTAAAATTAGAAATAGGTTTAAATGATTAGTGCACTATTTTTAAAAGCTTATCATCTTCCAATTAAGGAGATTTGAATTGAATAATATCAGAGATTTCAATAAAATTTTATAAATACATTTTTTGATTAACATGGTTTCCAAAAATCACAAAAAATTCCTCGGTCATCGGGCTCTTTATTATTATTTTATCGTTCAAAGTTGGCTGAAAAATGATGAATCATATAGGTTATCCTTTTCAATTGGATATTTCTATATCAAAAAATCTAGAGAGTGTGATAAAAAACTATCTAAAATATTTCGCCAATCTTAGAGTTTAGAATAAAAATGATATAAAAACAAAATTTAAATTAAATTTTGAGTTCATCATATTTTATAAATGAAGTCATAAATATTTAACACTTCAATAGGTACTTTCAAATTTGCAATATTTTCCACTATGAATGAGCGTTTATCGACTCATTTCGCTCATCGAAAATTTAATATTAAATGTCACTTGATATTCAACCTTAGAGCACCGAATGGCGAAATAACCGCTGCGCCAAAATATGACTCACCCTGTATATAAATAAATATACATTAATTATTATTTCAATGGTTCAACAATTATTATCATTTTGTTGAAACATTATTGTTGACGTTCAGTTTACAAAGGATTTACATCGAAATGTATTTTTTATAAGTAGAGTTTTACAGTTTAACTACATTAAAGGCTTAAGTTCAAATAAAATATTATTAAGATCGAACAAACTTTCATGAGCAAACAAAAATAGAATAAAAACAAGTGAAAACAAACAATCGACGTAGTTAATTGTTGAAATACCATGTATAGGCAGTGTGATTACACTGCCACATTAAACATACATACATGTCACACATATACATATAACTGATACCCATATAATACTATACAATTTGCGCATAATTTTCGCTCTCACGGGTAAACAGTGACGTTTACGAAAAAATGTTTCAAACAAAAGTTGTTTATTTTTTTATAAAGAACATTTTTTATAAGAAACATTTAAACTTTTGTTCTATCTCTAACCGTTTACAAGATGGGTCCTACGGACCCAAGACCCAATTGACCTATGTTGCTCATTTACGAACTTGACCTCACGTTTTACGTCCTCAGCACGCTATAAAAATTTCAGCTTGATAACTCTTTTCGTTTTTGAGTAATCGTGATGATAGACGGACAAACAGACGACAGACAGACAACCGGAAATGGACACATAGGTGATTTTATGAACACCTATACCAAAATTTTGTTCATGGTATCGATATTTTTAAGCGTTACAAACTTGGGACTAAACTTAATATACCTTGGTGTATTTCATATACATTGTATAATAATATACTATGTATATTTCATATAAATGTTTTTGAGTTATCGTGTTCACAGACTTTGAACGGACGGACGGACGGACGGACAACCGAAAAGGGACTAATTAGATGATTTTATGAACACCTATACCAAAATTTTTTTCATAGCATCAATATTTTTAAGCGTTACAAACTTGGGACTAAACTTATATACTATGTATAGTTCATGTATACATGGTATAATTATTACATTAATCCGAAAACTAGTGCTATCTATCTTAATTTAAATATTTAATTTAATGAATTTTTAATTTCTGTTTATTTAGAGTGTGCAGTAAAATTGCAGTGTACTGTCCGATCAACCTTAATGAAACCTGTAAAATCAAAATGGTAATTCAAAACTTCAGAAAATATAAATAGATTTTGTTTAACATTTTCAGTTTAGTACGTTATCTTACGGATAATATAAAACTGAAACTATATAAAATACCTACTTTTTGAATTGTTTAAATTAATATGTAAAACAGTGGAATACCTACCTTACTTATTCCCATTAGTAATGTGTTGTGTTATAAAGTCAGGTAATGTCAATTTTAAATATAGAAATTTTCCTAAAATGGTATACTCTCATTCTGTATATATTCTCTATTCTTTCTGTCATAAAACTAGTTAGTTAGTTATTTTATTTCTTTACAATTACCTACAACCATTTTGCTCTTGAATAAATAATTTGATTAGTACACATCGCTTAATAACAAGTGCTGAGTAAAATATCTGGTTCGTTTTTTAGACGATGACTTATCGGGGACAAAGGCATCGACAAGAAGGAGAGCAAGAACAGCCAGATACCTCCCTGTAAAGACATGGAAATAAATTCACAAAATGCCAGATATTTATTATCTAAGCTATAATTCCTGCTCAAAAGATAGGAGTTTCCACCTCATTTGTCGCCAGTGCGAGTCCCTCAGGTTTCATTTTTTATTTTTATAATTGGAAAAGTTAAATTTGTAAGACGAAGTGAACTACACAAGACCAGCAATATCAATTTTTAAAGCTGATGTTTGAAGAAAGCACTTGAAAAAATTTGACATTGATGGTTCGTTATTTTTTTTGTGAACCCCTGACAAACAAAGAGGGGTGTTTTAAGTTTCACGTGTCTGTATGTCACAAATTAATCGATCGGATCTGATTTTGTGGCGACATTTTTTTGAATTTAATATTCTTGAATTTTAAACACTTGGCAGAAGGAAACGTATTATACATTGAAAGCGTCTTTTTGCCTAGTCGTGTATTCAAATAACTCCAAACATATTTAATTGTTTTGATTTTGTTCACGGTTTCGTTTAGAAACCTACTCCATGGGCACTAAATTTTGTACATTGCTTTTGTGCAGGTTCTTTTATTTTAAGTACCAAACTTTTGGATTACTTGGTATTCGTACAAGCTAGTATTTTGCACCGTGCAAAGTAATAATGATAATGATGATGTCATCAACTTTACATTTAATTTAATTTAAAGGAAATTGTTAAAAGCACACACAAATACATAGACTTATACACTCATACATAGATATGCACTATGTATGATATGCGAACAGTATACGCTATCAAATTTTACCACACAGCTGCAGTAAAATCGGAGTAAAAAAGATTGAAAACTTAAAACGAAACGAAATTGAAAACTTAAAACTTTGGAATAACTGGCCTTCGGACTGTCTATAGCTTTCAGTGGTGAAGCTCGTTGCGCTCGCATATAGCTCTAATAAATACCTATCCACAATATCTGAATAATAATAAATGATACCTTAATACAATTCAGATAACTGTTCATAATTCAAGAATTATGGTGGAAGCGCAAATAAATATATTTGAATAGTAAGATAAAATGTAATAAATCATTTATATGCGTTTCCACCATTTATTTCATAGGTTTTAATTTTTTCTTGCGGAACCCTCAAAAACATTTTGTAGTGTACTGAATTGTGAATCTAAACCATCCTCACATCCACTTGAGCACACACACAAAAGTTTCATCAAAATCGGTCTATATTTAGGAGGAGATTGCAAACACACGCGATGACGGTGATGGTGACGATGACGAGAGTTCCATAATTTTTTTTCACCCAAAAAGTGCTCAACAAGCCAAAAGAAGTTTTCACTTCAAACAGTGAAAGTTGTGTTCATAGTCAATATGTTAATTTTTTCCGTAATACTCAATTTCTTGAGGTACTTTGTCAATCCACTTTTCTTAATAATTTAATGAAATTAAAATATAACGCTAATGGGGGCATTCAAATATTACGTAAGCAGGATTAGGGATTTCAATTGTTTCCTATTTTTGCTGTCAAAGTGGCTTCGTTGAGGGGTATATTTTTTAAATATTTCGTAAAAATATTATAATTTAAATTAATAAGTTCAGTTGTTATATTATATTTATTAGTTTTAAAACAAATAAATACAACATCCTTTGTTTTCTGTTATGGCATTATCTATCGACTATTTTATTTTTTCAGTTTAATTAAAATTTTAATATGAAATTCTAGAACTAATAATTAATAAAATATAATTAACTTTTAAACTCTGAACTAATATGTAGTGAAGAGTATCGTGTGATGTTAAATTTTTGTTTTGTGTTAGTTTTTATTGCCGTAATAATATCACAAAATTATAACAATTGCATAATTTTCTACCAAAAACTCTTTAATGCTTAGATATTTACTAATTGGAGGAAGAAAGTGTATTTCGCAATTATCTTATTTTTGTTTATGCAAAAGAGAATCGGGGTCTAAAATCGAAGAAAGTTTTCTTACGTAATACCTCGAACGACACTAATCTAGGTATATTTAATTGAAATTTTTCAATCAACGGCAAAAATTTTAGGTCTGATTTTTGATACAAACAAAGCACATTCCACATTATTTGACCTTATTTGATGGTGATGCCCTAAGCAATTTATTTGACACCATTTATTATGAATGTGACTGACAAAAAGGTTTATTTTGTAAACAAAAATAATTTATTTATCATATTATGAAATTTATTAACATTTTTTAATAAAAAAGGTTTTTATTTAAATAAAAAAAACACCTACAATAATATAAAACTAGCGAGCACCAAGCAAAGCTCCATCACCAAGATTATATTTCCCCCTTCTAAAATGCTTCTTTTGAATAGACGGGATTTTTATCTGTTGAAATTTTTAACATGAAAGTTTTCACAAAAGTGCACATTTTGTCACTTGTTCTTCATACCGTTTTTCAACTCTTTAACTCAATTTAAAAAGGCTGAGGCCGCTCATAAAGCTTCCAAAAACCGCAAGAATACATGATATTTTGACACAAGAAAAAGGAGAGTCTTGGCTTCCCCAAAAATTACTTGGCGCTAACCCAACCAATATATCGATTTTCTTTTTAACTCAATTTAAAGGGGCTGCAGGCTTTAAGCACCTCGAAAAAAAAACGTTTTCCTCCAGGTAATCCGCTTCAAATTGTATCGTGCCTGTGAGCGTGTAGGATGAACCGATTTTGATTTTTGTTCGTTTGAAAGCTAATTTGATGGCAAATGAGAGAAGAGGCGAAAAGAAAGAGAGAGAAGGTGAAAAAAGATGATAATTTTTAAACATAGCTAAAAAATCAAAATCGTTTCACCCGATTGGAAGTTACGATCCCACAACGAATTGATCAGATCTGATTTTTGTGCATCGTATGGTCCTAAACGAACGAAGCGATTTTCATTTTTTTTACTCTTACCTATGTTTAAAGAAAATTTACTCAGTCTTTTGATGAGCATCTCCTCTTTTCTAATTATTTCGGGTACGTAACCCTGAGCTGGCACTTTTTATATTACTTTTATGCCTTGTAAACAATCTTACATACCGAATTTCAGCTTATTGGACTAAAAAAGGCTTGTGAAAGTAGTGGAAAAAATTATAACAGACATTTCTAAAACAAATTTATTTGCGTTCGTAGAACTACAAAACGGATGTATAATATACATCCCTTTCCCATTTAACTCATCCCTCTCCATTAAACTTTGATAAAAGTGCATAAGTCTATATTTTCGTTGAAAATATGACTGAAAAATACGTGGGAATAATTAAATTTTAAAAACACTCAAATTAATGACATTATTATATTTATTTTTCTCATTTTCAACAAATAATTTTTACAGCATTTTTTTAAACTAACTTAAGCTTTGATTTTAATTTTGCTATTAATATAATAATTCTATCTAGTGTTGGTCGTTGGTATAAAACATCAAAGAAAATCGTTCAAGCTATTAGTGAATAATAAATTTTCTTTAGTAACATTATTATATTGTAAGCTTTTCTGATCTTATTAACAACTTCACACAATGTAAAACCACACATTGTGTGAAATTCCACTTTTAGAGAGTAGTATTTAATGAAATTATATCATCAATTAAAAATAGATATTGGAATGTGGATGCTTTAAAACTTCTTAAAGATATACGATCGCTGTTTAAAAAAAGTTTATTTAAAACTAAAGGAAAATGAAAATTTAAATTTCTATGTTTGCTACTTCATAAATTACCATGCGGTAAATACTTTCGCTTATTTCAAACGTCTAATATTCGTTTGAATGGCTCGAAAATTACTCGTTAAAAAATTTTGCGATCGTGAGAGCTTTTGATCATCCGAAGAACATTTTGGAGGCGGTTAAGAAAAAATTCACAGAAAGCCATTTTCCTAGTTATATACTAACAACTATAATATATTCGTAGCTTTGATCGCCTGTAGCTCGAAAACTACTCCTTAAAAATTTATGTGACGGTGAGAGCTTTTGATCAAAATGATCCAAAGAACATTGTAGAGTGGATTAGAAAAAGTTTCACAGAAAAGTTTCCTTTCAAAAACTAAACTATATTTGGAAAAGTCGTATTCTTGCTGTTTGTCCATTTTCGTCAAGGTATAACACAACTCTTTATTAAAGTTGAAAATACAATAAATAAAATTAAACCTAATGGCAAAAATAATGGGAACACTACTGAAAAATGTGCTACAAACAATCGACAGATAAAGACGGGTTTGCCTTTATAAGGGTATAAAATCATTAAAGAAACAAAAATTGATACGGTATGCTAGTTATATTGGAATGAAAAAGTTGAACTTTTGACACACATGATCAACTTTTATTTCAATTGTATTTTTAGCTACACTTGAATAATTTTTTTGTTATGCTCAAATGAACATTCATTTTCTTTAAAAGGATAAATTTTTATAATTGTTAGGTTATATTATCACAATTTATTATACTGTTGTTATTTGAAGAATTAGTTTCACCAAGAAATGACATTATCGAGATACACAAAACCTAATTTTTTTGAAAATAAAATACAAGCCATGTGATTCGAATGTACCTTTCTATAGGTGAAAGAATTTTTTTTATTGGTAGTTTTTGAGTATAAATTTCATCCCTTTTTCACCACCAGTTTAATTTCACCGCCCTAACCTCAAGAGTTTGGGCTGTGCACTGAGTGCCAATCAGTCAGTCATTTACTTTTTTATAAATATGATACTTTAGATTCGTACAAGGGTAAATATGTGATAACATCAACATCTAGAAACACTTTTGAAGATAAAATTACTTTCAAAGTCGCTCTGCTTAGTAATTAATGGGAAGCTTGGAAAATGCCAAAGAACTCTCCTATACTTTTATTTCCAATCAAGAAACTCCTCCACAGCGCAGATTTATCTTGTGCTGTGGATGCACAGAATTACATTATTTTAGTCTCCTCCGAGATTTTTGGACTGCCAGGAATAAAAATTCATTTATTTCAAACAAAAATTCTGTTTGAGTGATTAGGTACGAGATATTAGAAAAGAGTTTGAATTCACAGAAAAGAAGTTCAAGGGGACTGTTACCCGAAAAGAAAACTTTAAACTTTGGAATAACTGTGTTTTTATTTTTACTTTTTTTAGTTAATTACAGTATGAATTATTGAAATTTTAAAATTTGCAAATTGAAATTATTGACTCAGGTGTAAAAAACTATCATAAATAATTTAAAAAATATTTTGGTTGGGTTGGGTTTCGATGAGAGTTTTTCAGATTGAATTTTTAGCGTTTAGTTTCGACCGTCACACGAGTTCAGTGTTTTCCCCATCCAAAAAGTCTCCAACGGGCTTAAAAAACTTTATTGCTTAATAAATTATATTAATTTTCAACTGAATCCTCGTCGATATCATCAGCTCAGCTTTCAATATCAGTGAATGGATGATTGTCATAAAATAATTTCATTCTTAGAAATATTCAATTACATTTTTCGATGTTGTTGCTGAGAACTAAAAGTTTTCTTTTATTGTAAAAAAAAATTATATTGAATATATTTTAGTTTTTTTTCTCTTATTTTTCTTCTTGGCGGTCTTATTGTGTGTTGAATGTTGACAATTGATAAAACTGTCAATCACATATTTTATTTTACATAAAAAGCATTTATCAACCAACATATAGACTGCAGAGTGAAGTTATTCTTCATTCGAATTGGATAAGATACTGGAACTTGAGCCAGGTGGAACATTTAACAGTCATTTCAAAACGGCTGGAAAATTTGAGAAACAGCTACTATTAACGATTAGTGGGTTTCAAAAAAAATTTCATTAAGACCTGATAAAATTTGTGTGTTTTATGCAAAAATTGATTTTTTAACTTTATGACGTCATCAAAATCCAAAAAAATTGAATTTTGCTATATCCCATCCAAATTATATCCAATTTTAATAAACCAAGAATGGAATTATAATAATTTTGGGTAATTCTTTTCTAATTTGTCAGTCATTTCAAAACGGCTGGAAAAATTGAGAAACAGCTACTATTGAAGAAATCACTAATGACGTTAAGTAATTTATATGATAATCATAAGTTAGAATAAATCTTCGTAATCTACTTGCAATGATTAGATCATTAAAAGAGTGGACTTTTCTTAGTATACAATTCATTCAAACATTTGAACAATAATGTTGTGAATTACTATGGTTACTTAATGTCCATCTACTTATTCAACGCACGAGAACAGCCTGCTAAAATTTCATTCGTTCTGTAATAACTCTTAAATACAACACCTGGCCGTAGACCTACAGGATAAAAAAGTATGAGAACAATTTGACAGAAAATTATTCATCTCAATAAAAAAAATTCTTACTGAATATACAACATAAACAACTTTGCAACCCATCCTATTTTTTTATATTTTTGCCTTTTTTTGTAGTTTTCAATTGAGAATATTTGTAAATTTGATAGACAGGAATAATTTCGATCAAAAAAATATAGGTATACGCACAATAAAGGTATTTCTGCCAACTTGATATTTATGGAACTTAAAAAACTTTGAACATTTTCCGGAACGACTGATCTTTACAAATTTATAGAACTTTACAAATTTATTGAACGTACATATGCCATTTTGGTTCAGATATTGTATTTAAAAATATTTAGCTACTTTTCAATTATACAGATACGCGGAGAAAATAATAGTAAATATGATCGAGGCGTTGGAAGACTTAAGATTCTTTTTACAACTTTTTTGTTCACAGAAACGATTCGTCTAATCGTGAAATAAACCCAATTTTTATATTTTTGGGTCAAAATTACTCTATATACTTTTATGGAAACCAGAAATCGAAAAAATTAACTCGAGAGATTTTCTTGAAGTTAAGTGAAATAGTCTTTGAAAAGAATCAAACAAATCATAATCAAATTTTTAAATTCGTTAAAGCCTGATATATGGAGTTGTTTTGACTCCAAGAAATTCAGAAAGTAGGTTTATTTAATCGAGTATTTTCCTTGATATCCTACACGAAGAAAATCCTCGGTAAATTAAGAAAAACTACCGGTAAAGCGGAAGACTTTGTTAAAAACGAGATCTGATAAACAAGCCCGCTCACACGGTAATTCCAATTCCTCAGAGAAAGCTCATCATTAATTCATTCCTCACACATCCATTTCACCACAAATATTTTCGATTTGACTTTTGGAAGTTAAGACAATAATTTTCTTAGTAAAAAAAACTTTATAATAAAATGATTTATTTTGTAACGAAGTGACAAAAAGTCATGGTTCAAGGTGGCGAAGGTAGAAATATTAATATAATTAAACTTCAATCATAACGCCCACGTGCTAGAGAAAATATAACTTATTAACAAGAAATATAGTTTTAACTTTATGTAATAAACTTGTCGGTATTAACGTTGAGACATGATCATGAATTTCAATGTTCTAACCTTACCATATCGTTCGATTTTATCATAGAAAAATAAACTTTAGATAAACAACTATAAATAAAATCTAAAAAGTATCTAGAATATTTATTTTACATAATTCTTCAGGGTATTTTAATAGTTAGTACATAAACTAACGACGATCAAAATACAAAATTGACATTTAAAAAAACCACAGAGTTTTTTTTTTTTTTAAGAAGAGTTTTCCTATGCTAAAATAGTGACAAACTTTTAAGATAATTTTTTTTATAGAAACTTCAGTTTTATAAATATTTTGTTTAGTGCGATTTATTCCTTGTAAACCGATTTTTGTAAACTTAGCCATAAAATGTTCTCAATCAAGGCGGTTCGACTGTTTAGGGGCTACGATGCCACTGAGAAACACACAGACGTACAGATAAACACTTTACTTTAAACTTATAACACTCCTTCTTAAATCATTATCAAAGTGATGGTCAAGGACATCAGATGAAATGAAAAGGATATTTAGAGCGCTATCATTTTTTGGAACAAATTTTTGGAAATATTTTAATTGAAATTGAAATATTTGAGTTGAGTTTGTGCTTTTGAATTATTATTTTGAATTACCTAATTATTTTACCATTTCACTTTTCGAAATGAATTGTGCCAGGTTTATTGGACCATTCATTTCCATAGTAATTATTTATATGTTAAAATTATTCGTCGTGCCTTTTCCAAAGTGATCATCGTCAATTTTTTGGTTTTTTCGGATACGAAACACTAATCTCGCACTTGAAACATAGCTTAGAACACTATCCGTTAAATAGCCTTTCAAATTAAACAAAAAAAACATCGGTTTATCCGTTTACCCGCTACGATGCCACAAACAGACACACAGACACACACAAACAGTGGTCGAACTTATAACACCCCTTTTTTTTAGTTTGAGGGTTAAAAATTATCTGAAAAGGATAGACTTTTTAAGCTCAAACAAATAACATGAGTGTCGAAGTCGAAAAACAAAATTTTTTATCGATCTCTAATTGATTCCTTAGTTTATGGTAATTTGTAGTTCTACAATTTATGTTCAAAGATACAAATAACTGAAACATAATAAACTTTCAAAAATTACAGCTAACAATCTTTTCTTATTTTATATTCTGTCATTTTATACAATTCGTTGTGAAAATTTTCCGTTGTGAAAAATGAAAACAGATTAGTAACAATTTTCTGTGTGAGGACAGAACATCTGTACAAAGTTTTGTACCCTGTTTAAAAAGAGGGAAAAAAAAAGGTAAAACAAGTGAAAACAAACAATTGACTGAGTTAATTGTTGAAATACCAAGTATACACAGTTTTGATTACAATGTAACATTTCACATAAATACATTTCACACACATATAACTGATATACCCATATAATACTACAATTTGCGCGTAATATGCGCTCTCACGGGTAAACTGTGATGTTTACGAAAAAATGTTTCAAACAAAAGTTGTTAATTTTTTTATAAGAAACATTTTTTATATTTAAAGTTTGTCCTATCACTAACGATTTACAAGATGGGTCCTACGGACCCAAGACCCAATTAACCTATGTTGTTCATTTACGAACTCGACCTCATTTTTTACGTCCTGAGCACGCTATAAAAATTTCAGCTTGATATTTCGTTTTTGAGTAATCGTGATGACAGACAGACAACCGGAAATGGGCTAATTAGGAGATTTTATGAACACCTATACCAAAATTTTGTTCATAGCATCAATAGTTTCAAGCGTTACAAACTTGGGACTAAACTTATAGTATACCTTGGTATATTTCATATACATGGTATAAAAACTTTTGATTCATAAAAATAATACAATTTGTAAAAGAAATAATAGAACAACTTTTAATTGTATTTGATCGAGTTACGTGTTGCTAAGCTCATTTTACTTTTTTTTAAATAAACGAAAAGTTTCTGTCCTGTGTGGAATGTTACCCTTATGTTTCAGGTAGTTTACATTTTTATTTCGAAAATTTTTTCATACATTATTCATTGAGCTTAAGACAGAAGAACATGAAGTTTCTTCCTCATAAAATAGCTAAAATTTTTAGTGAAAAACAATACAGAAGTTTTAACTATGACTGAAATTAGATATTAGATCAATTAGTACATAACGTTAAAATTAGGAAAATTTCTCGATACACTTATTAGCCTAGAAACTTCATTTTTTATGTGTTAAAATTTTTTTAAATGAAAGGATATTTTTGTGAATTAAACTAGATCTTATCGGTTTTTCAACAGCAACTTTCTTATTTACATTGTTTTTTTTAAGCTTTAAAAGGTATATTTCCTGCGGCGTTAGGACTATAAACACTGTTACATGGATATAAAATTTCGAAAACAATGTATGTTATCCCCACTTAATTTCAGAAATATTCTGTACAAAAAATTTTTTTCGCAATTATAATCGTTTGATGATATCAAAACAACAAGCAGGCAATTAACCTTTTTTTAATAAAAATCAGAAAAAAACCAAATCGAGCACACTTTCGTTCATATAAACAGACAAATATAATATCTATATCACATTTTGTTGAGTACTTTGTTTAATTGGAACATTCCAGTACAATATCATTTACCTTTTTATTGAGCTAGTATGAGCGCCAAGCAATTTTAGATTTAGAGTTATAATAACTTGTACCTGATTTTCAACTTTGATGAAAAAATCAGAATAAAACTTTCTGCCTTGGTTTTCGAAATGTCAAAAGCTAAATAATTAAACAAAATTTTCAATTTTCGATATTTTGAAATTGACTCCAGATATCGAAAAATTTATTCTTACTTTTCGTCTTTTTTTAACTTTATGCTTTCATCAAACTCCAAAAAATTGAACTTTGCTATATCACATTCAAATTATATCCCATTTTAACAAATTAAGTATGTACTTATAGTAAATTTGTGGTTAAAATTTTACCTACCTCTAAAAGTTTTAAAAATAGTAAGGCCCTGGTACCGATATTTGGCACAAAGGTGAATCTTAGCTTAAAAATAACATTGAAAATGAAAAACTTGACCCAAATTTAGTGGGTATCCACAAAAATTTCCAGATCGGATAAAATTTGTGTGCATTATAAAAAAATTGATTTTTTTAACTTTATGACGTCATCAAAATCCAAAAAATTTAATTTTGCTATATCAGATCCAAATTATATCCAATTTTGATAAACCAAGTGCGGAATTCTATTAATTTTGGGTCATTCTTTTCAAATTTGTGACCAAATTTAACCTACCGCTAAAGGTTTTAAAAGTAGTAAGGCCCTGGTACCGATATTTCGCACAAAAGTGAATGTTAGCTAATTAATAACATTAAAAATGAAAAACTTGATCCGGAGTTAGTGGGTTTCAAAAAAAATTTCATTCAGATCGGATAAAATTTGTAGTTATAATGAAAAAATGGATTTTTTTAACTTTATGACGTCATCAAAATCCAAAAAATTGAATTTTGCTATATCACAGCCAAATTATATCCAATTTTATTTTATGGAATTATAGTAATTTTTTTTCATTATTTTCAAATTTGTGGTCAAATTTTACCTACCTCTAAAAGTTTTAAAGATAGTAGGGCACTGGTACCGACATTTTAAAATTGATTTTTGAACTTTATCATGTCAGCACACACACACACACACACACACACACACACACACACACACATACTTCTTCTCCAAATTGATGTTAATGCTTGCCCTAACCATGAGACGTAAAGATATGTTGAAAATTTCGATTTCGGAAATCGGACCCATTACAATAACTACCTTTACTGAGAACGCAACTATGGTTACTTTTTTATTCGAAGTGAAAGTATATGAAAATATAAATTTTTAACAAATTATAACAAAATACTTTTTAATTTTGGAATAATATAAATATAAAAACTGTTTTGTAAATGTAATTCACAGTTAATATTTTGTGAAGGCAGTATGACAACATTTGTTCTCGTATGTTCGAAATTAAAGGATCATCGAACATTTATGTAGATATACAACATATATATATATGTACCTATCATCGAATATTGCTGAAAAAAAAGGATGTAATTTTTTTATCGTTTTCAATAAAACTTCCATTGATAAAAATTGGTTTATCTCTATACTTTTTTTTCTAAATCAATCGCCATTCAAAGATGTATACATTTATATATGGAAAAAAGGATTATTTGATTTTCAGTCTACTATTTTTATACCATGTATATATGAAATATACATAGTATATTAAGTTTAGTCCCAAGTTTGTAACGCTTAAAAATAATGATGCTAGGAAAAAAATTTTGTCATAGGTGTTCACTAAATCACCTAATTAGTCCATTTGCGGTTGTCCGTCCGTCCGTCCGTCCGTCTGTGGACACGATAACTCAAAAACGAAAAAAGATATCGAGCTGAAATTTTTACAGCGTACTCAGGACGTAAAAAGTGAGGTCAAGTTCGTAAATGAGCATCATAGGTCAATTGGGTCTTGTAAACCGTTAGAGATAGAACAAAAGTTTAAATGTAAAAAATGTTCCTTATCAAAAATTAACCAACTTTTGTTTGAAACATTTTTTCGTAAACATCACTGTTTACCCGTGAGGGCGCCAATTAGGCGGAAATTTTATAATATGTACTATACTTGATTATCAGTTATGTATGTGTCACATGTTTGTATGTGTAATGTGATAAAGAAATCAACACTGCCTATGCATGGTATTTCAACAATTAACTCAGTCAATTGTTTGTTCTCACTTGTTTCTGATAAAACCAATTTTAATAAATAGTCAAAATGAAATGGAGGATTTAATTTAATTTTTTTCTTTAAAAAATCTTTTTTAAATTTCATTTTAAAAGCATGCTTTAAGCTATACACAATGCGATTATTTATTCCGTTCATTCGTTATGTAGATTTGGTTATTTTAAACCCTCGACAGAAAAAGGATTTTTTTAAAGATGAAGGCTTCGCCTCTCTCCATCTGTTCCATTACGGTTCTTAAACGATTGGGATTTTTTACTTTCAAACAGTGATGTTTTAGAACTATTCTGCTCAAAGAATAGGCGAAGTTGATTACTCACGTAGAAAATGCAAAAATTACGATGGAATCAATATGATGGGGTTGATATTAGGTTCAAAGTTTGTTTTTCCAACGTTATACCAAGATCAATATGTCTAATTTTGATTTGCCAGTCCTTTCTCATGCCTTCCTTGGTCAAAGGTTATTAATCAAATCTTGGTTTGCCAACTCTAGTTCAAGTCAGGGGCGTAGTTACCGCCGTATCAGCCGTATCAATGATACGGGGCCCCCGAGCTACAGAGGCCCCTTACGTATACAAGCAATAATTAGTAAAATGTTATCCACAATGTCACTTAAGAGGCCATTCATTAATTTCGTAAGCATTTTAGAAAAACTGCAATCGTCTTCAGCTATACATGATTCAATGAATCAATTTGCCGAAAAAAGGCAAGAAAAGTGTATATTTAATTTGAATTGCTTGGCTAGCTCAATTTCTAGGAGGGAGTGAAAACTTATAATCAATAAATATTTATTTTAATTTAATGCAAGCAAATTGTTTCTTTTGTGAGAAATCTTCACTCTTCATTTGGGCCCCCCAAATAATTTTGATACGGGGCCCCTCCAAGGCGAGCTACGCCAGTGGTTCAAGTTTTTTACCTTACCTTGCTCAACTGTTACGAGATGGGTGAAAAATCTTAGAACGTTTTTTTTAGAAAGTTACAAACGTCAATTTTTAGAAAGTTATGGCAAAAATCGAATAAAAGTTTAGTTGTAGTATATAATTGATATGCGTCGAATTTAAATACTTTACTGCCGACCGGCCGATAGCCGAGAGACCTAAGATGTCTGTACTTGCTTTGACATGTAGCTAAGAGGTTACGGGTTCGAATCCAGGCAACGGCAGTGTGAACTAAACAGTTAATGGGACGATAAGTTGACCACACTGTGTTCGCTTGCATAAGAACGAAGTAACCGGCTCCACCCACATCATGAATATTATTGTATGGAATATATTCGAATGTACTTAAATTAATAAAGATAAAAAATGTTGATCTAGGTGGCCTATGTTATAGACGTGATATGATAATTTTTCTACTTTAGTGGAAAATTTTACGAACAAAAATTATTTTTAATTGTACTGTATTCTCCAGTTAATGGCGTACTGTATTCTCCAGTTATATTCTTTCTGTTAAAATCGCTCGATTTAGGTACCTAACTTCAAACATGGATTGTAGTGCTCAATACTTTTCAAGTTATATTTTTTAGTATAATAAAAAACAAGTGAAATTGACTGAGTTAATTGTTAAAACACCATGTATAGACAGTGTTGATTACACTGTAACATTACATATACATACATGTCACATACTTATAACAGATATACCCATATAATTCTATAATTTGGGCAATAATATGCGCACTCACGGGTAAACAGTGATGTTTACGAAAAAATGTTTCAAACAAAATTTGTTTATTTTTTTATAAGGAACATTTTTTTACATTTAAACTTTTGATCTCCAACGGGTTACAAAAAGGGTCTTACGGACCCAAGACCTAATTGACCAATGTTGCTCACGTACGAACTCGAACTCACTTTTTACGTCCGAAGCATGCTATAAAAATTTCAGCTTGATATCTCTTTTCGTTTTTGAGTAATCGTGATGACAGACAGACAACCGGAAATGGACTAATTAGGTGATTTTATGACCACCTAAACCAATATTTTGTTCATAGCATCAATATTTTTAAGCGTTACAAACTTGGGACTAAACTTAGTATACCTTGGTGTATTTCATATACATGGTGTAATAATATAACAATTATTTTTAAGAAACTTAAAAAATTTATTGACAAATTACACAAGAAAAATTTGATAAAATAGTATTTTATTAAATTTGCCTTTTGTTGTCTGTTATAAGTTTTGGTTAAAGAACGACATTTTTCTTTCTTTTTTTTTTTATTGGTTTTTATACAATAAGGGATTTATTTTTTTCTATTTCATTTATCTTTATTAATGTCTGTAAAGTTGCAAAGATAATTCTTTGTCAAAGAAAATTCATGAAGAAATGAAAATTTAAATTGTATGCGTTTGCGTATGAAATTTTAAAATAAATTGATTCGCTGAACCATATTTATTGAATCCGCTTAGAAAATGTTACAAGTTTTTATCATTTCTTAGAAAAAAATCTTTATTTGTATGCATAATTTTGAAGCAAAGTATTAAAATAAATATGACATTCTTAAAAATTTTTATTCAGTCGAACACAATGGTTTTTTTTGGTTTTCAATAATTAACTAAAGTTTTTTCTTTAATTATAATAGTTTTTTTTAAATTTCCATTGACTAGTTTTGGAAAAATCTATGAAAACATATCATCCATCTAGCGTTTTTCCATAAGACCAATGTTAAATATGCCTACTTTTGAAGTCATTTATTTATTTTAAAAATCTTGTAACCCCCTTCCTCTAAAATTTCAGAATTGATTTTGATTTGCATCCAATTTTATATAAAAAAATCAAGTCTTTTTTCAAAATTTCCCTGACGCTCGTACATCCTTAACCTTATAAATAATTACAGTTCCGCAAATTGTGTCGATAAAAAATTCTAAATATACATACATACATATCTTTAGATTGCCTTAGATTGCAAAGCGTAGACCCAGTGCCTACTTAAGGGAAACCGAGTGCATACTTGGTGCTGTCTGCTTGAAACTGGACTGGGTTGTTAGTTAATAATAATTACTTTGAGAAAAAAAAACAACAAGTGGGTGTTGAGAACTTGAGAAAAGCAATTTAATTTGTTCATCTCCTGTTTTTTTTTTTCATTTATACACTTTGTCTTTATTTCTTCTCTAATTGTTTGTACCTACTAGAAAACGAATAATAATATTGTGTAAATAATATTCTACTGTCTTCATGAAATATAAAGGCAATAAAGTGGATTTTAATACCCACTTTAAAGGATAAAGCTCAGTTCAAATGAATGATAATATATAAAGTAGTATTCTTCTATTTCTACCATTCCTAGTAAAACTATGGGTATGTAATACAAATTGTGTGTTTATAGTTTCAAAAGTTTCGATTTTCATATAGATTTTCTTATATAACAGAGAGTCGTAAGGTAGAAATATGTTAAAATTTCGGAATCTAGGGACAGTAAATGAATCTTTATAAAAACTGTTCGACTGCATTGTTAAAAAGATTGCTTCATGAAGTCAAAAACAAAAATTTGTGCGATCTTGCCTAGGGTGTGGGAGCCACCATTTTTTGGGGGGTGATAAAGTTTATGTTAAGAATAACAACGGGATCGATAGAAGGATGAATTCTAAACAAAAAAAAGTCATTTAAATATACTTTTAGTTATTGGCGATTGAAATTCGTAATATTTAACGTTAAAAAACTGAAAAATTTGAAGTTTTTTGAAGAAAGTTTATAGTAATCATACACTTTTAAAAGTACTATAAAAACCATGAAAATGATAAAACTTTCAAGTCATTCTCATGAAAATTGACGAAGTTATGTAATGATGAAAACAAAGTTTTTCGTACCTTTCTTTTTATGTTTTATTCAGCACAAAAACTTATGAATTTGCCACGGGAACTAAAATTAATGCATGCCACTTTCCAAAACACTTTATTTAGATACGGGCAACATGCTCAAAAAGTTCTAGCCATTTAAATATTGCAATTTAAATACAAAAAATTTTTCGAAAAATACAAACCATAACCATATGCATATACAAAATAATCTATTAAAAGGTATGTCGTTATCATGGAAACACCTGCAATAAAACTTATGCACCATGCGAATACATTTATGGTAAGCGTTGGTATAAAAACTATAAACTTTTTACCAACAAAATTTTCTAGAATTGTCATCGAATACACATTTTGTACCGACTTATATAATAAATATTATTGAATAATGCAAGCATTATTTATAAAGGGTTAACCAATTAATAATTGTAAGAATATTAAAACTGGTGTTAATTTCCGTTGATCTTTTAATGTTCATTTTCTTCAACCGTAGCTCACCGAACACTGAATTTATAGATACAAGAAAAATAGTTAAAAACGGTAGGTTATATTGGCTGTCTTCCGAAAGACATGCTTAGGCTATAAAGCCATTGCGTAGGTATATGCTCATGCTTATACCTATCACTACACCAGCCCATCACAACCATTAATTAAATTAATATTTGTTGTGACGACGTTAATCGAACTTGCTACCCTAATCATTTCGCGATCGGCATTGGTTACGTCTTAACCAGCTGAGCTACTAGTATTGGCTTTAATTATTATTACTTGTAAAACCCTTTATTATTAAAAAAACATGCATTTGATCGACCCTGTTCTTCAATAATAATAATAATAATAATGAATAAATTGTAGAACTGAATATTTATAATAAATACGTACACTTATAAATAGAAACAAGAATATAGAATCGTATACCTAGTTAACGATGTAAATACGTTCATATTTCTATTTATCTGTTTGTTGTTAGATAATTATTATTAAGTTCTTATACTAGTTATGTACAAACAAAATACTGGAGGATCAATTAAAAATATATCAACACTGACACACATCAACACATAAGCTCAGTTACAATATAACATAAAATACAAATTTCAAACACTACTGATACAGAATCGGATCTGATTGTCTCGTTTGTGGCATCGTAACTCCTAAATGAATAAATCAGTTTTAATTCTCTTGTTTTTGTTTGAAATTTAATTCGATCGAGAGTGTTTTTAGTTACGCTTCAAATAAATCTACTCAGCCGTTTGAAGATAATCCGCTTCTTTTTTAGTTGTTTCGGGTACAAGACCCTAAACTCGTTCTTGTAATATAGCTAAAAAACGTTTCATCCGTTGAGGAGCCACAATACCATAGCCAGGCACGCAGAAACATAGAAACACAGATTTACCGACACGTTAACTTATAACATCCCTCTTTTTAGTCGGAGATTTAAAAAAATTCATTTAGTTTAAAAGTAAGTATTACATTCAATGAGCAGATAGAAAATTCATTAATTTTACGGTATAGTAACTTCACATTTTTTGGGATTGAAAGTGCAGTCTTTGAGTAATCTGAAAAAATATTTTAAAGTTTTGGGGTTTGCGCACATAATATTATATATGTACATGAAAAAAAGTACATATGTTACCCAATTTTTATACTAGAAAGTCCAATCAAATTTCATTTTTTACCCCCGGACTAAAAAGAGGGGTGTTATAAGTTTGACCGCTTTGTGTTTGTCTGTGGCATCGTAGCTCCTTAACGGATGAACCAATTTCGATTTTTTTTTTGTTTGAAAGGCGACTTTATAGACATAGCGTTTTGTGCAATGTTTAAAGAAAATCGATTCAGTTTAAAGCTACAAGGAAAGGCTACATTGATGAGTTTGTATACCACCTCGAACATGCCGTACTTGAGTATTTTTGTTTTTGAATACGTGCGGGGCTCAGTTTTGCTTAACTACTTAAAAATGTTATCGAGTGGTCATAGTGTCCGACAAATTTCCTACTGCGTTTTTTTTTTCAAAACTGTGACTTAAATATGACGCCATCATAAAACGTAGCCTTTTCGAAAAAAAAATGTAGAGAAAAGTTTGGTAGACTCGTCCAAAAGAAGCCACTTCAAGTATGTATTCATCGTTTAAAAAAACCTTGATGTCCCCACTCCCCAGTGATGTATATTTAAAATTTCTCAGCGAAGTGGATGAGTAACGGCTAGACAGTTAACTAAAATTGTAATGTATATTAAAATATGGCATTAACACAAAAGTGGTTTAAATTTTAGCAGTATAATAATTAAATATACAAATTAGTTTGTAAATTATTTTATGGTTTTAGTAACAATAATAACATATTACTAGTAAATAGTAAATTTATAATAGAACTTGGTATGGCAGCGGTGGTTAGTATTTTAAACTGAACTAACCTTCGTTCCTCGGTTGTGTAATTTTAGGTACTAGTCCATAATAAGTACTTTGTTAAATACCATAAAACTAATAATCCTAACAAATAGATATTTGTATATTTAAGACCACAATACAGATACCAAAACCATTTGTTCATTCATTCATTGTTGTGGATTCGCAAACCTGCATGAGAAATTTTATTGTAAATACATAATATTAATAGATATTTTCACATCAGTTATACCGGGTGGCTACTTAAAATGGCAAATATTAGCCCGATGTCATTGTTGCTGGGTTTCTTATACCCGACAGTTTTTCAAACCCCTCATAGAACAAGAAATACGCATGCTGTTTGACGCTCACAGTCGCTGCAGTCGTTGACATCTTTGAGCTGTAGCTACGGTGGAATTTGCACATCTGAGAAGAGCGCGCAGGTAAGTTATAACCAGCCACAATGGCCACGTATCATCAATACATAGTATAAAACAAAGTCACTTCCCGCTGACTTTCCCTATGTCCCAAGGTATGCTTGGATCTTTAAAACTACGCAATGGATTTTGGTGCAGTTTTTCCAATTGATAGAGTGATCCAAAAGAAAGGTTTTTATTTATAAACATGCATAATATAGTAGAGAAATATTGATAATTTTAAAGGTTAAACGAAATGGTGAACAAAAGGAGCGTAAGTGACGGCATATTAACTGAAGGTTATAACACAATAATATTTGTAATTAAAATTGAATCTGTCCAGCGAAGCGGGTAGTTCACAGCTAGTTTATATGTATATACAGCGTTTTTATTGTTTATTACTGAATTACATATGCCTTTCAGAGTTTTGCGAGAGTATTATAATTTTATTTAGTTTCGCTGTGGCTACCGTGGAGCTATCATCGTACGCTGGGTACGCTATACCCAGCCACAATGGCCTTGTAAAATTAAAATAAACAATTTTTGATTGATATATGCTCATTTTGTATAATAAATGAATGTTTAATTTTCATAAATAAAATGTACAACTACCCATTTCTCTATTATATAAAACTAATATTGACATAAGATGAATGCAGTGTACAGTAATTTACATGGGTATAATATCCTCAGCCAAAACGGCCATGTTCTGTTTGGTTTCTACTCTAGGGTCAATCATATCTGAAATAAACAAAATTATTTGAAAATCTATTTATTTATATTTGGTTTTTGCTTTAACATATACCCGGTTTTTTGTGTATGAGTCATGTTGATAATTTTTCTACCATCATACTCATATATTTTTTCCAATGAAAAGTCGCGAGCTTTTGAAAGTAGTTATTTTGGAATAATTTTAAAATTTATGCAAAGACGAAAAATGACATTATCTTTATTATATTTACTTTATTTAGCTTACTAAAAGTTAAAAAAAAAAAATAATTTGAAATTTTTTTTTGTAAAATTGGTAATAATTTTGTAGCTAAATCATGCATAATGTTTAAATAAAAGAGCTAGTGCCATTATTTTTTGCATAAAAATTTTAATGATCACAAAACAAAGAGTTAATAATCTGTGTTTACGTTTAAATTACAGCTTGAACACCTCAGTTCTCATAAAATTCGTTATGTACGATTTGACCCACACTGCTGCATACCAAACAATGCCCATACAACTACCAATAGTCGAACCAGCGAAAATCAATGATTTCAGGGTTCGTAAACCTACTACAATGTAAAACGATTATAAAAAATCGTAAGCCACGGAAAATTTAAAAAGAAATTGTCATTAGATTTATGTCTAGCATAGCTTATAAAGCATAAGGTATAAGAATTTACTCTTAAAAAAAATAATGTATATTATGTGTTTTGACCAAGTTTAATATCATATTCGATGATCATATAATCATCGTTTACTGGGTATCATATCACTTTATTATCAGTTGATGTTGATCATTGAATATTATCTATATATTTATTTATTGATACATATAGGGGAGTGTGTAGTACCCAGAAGTTAAATGTAAGTGGTTTTTAAAGCCATATATTAGAATTTCACCATAGAAATTTTCTCTGCTTATAACACTATTATTCCTTAACTACTTATAGAGAATTTAAATATTAAATAACTATCGATTAAAATGTCTGGGCCATGGTACATGAAAAGTATCCCATTGTACAATATACTAACGTACCATAAATTACATCCCAAGGTACCTAGAATTCTCCCCTAACGGTTGTATCTGAAGATACTCTTTCAACATTTTATTGTTATAGTGCACGTATTTTTATAGGCATTCGCTACTCTGACCATTCAGCCACAGCTTCACCTGATATTTTAAGTGACACAAGGTATACATAAGACTATTTTTTCCTATATATATTTCCAAATGCATTCCTGCACTTGGTAACCCACAAAAACAAAAAAAAGGTGTCAAATTTTGCTTATACATACTACCATATATCAATGGTACATTATGTTGATAAATTCAAGGTACATCATCTTGCGTATTTGAATCTTCGACGCCTCAAAATTTAATTTTATGTTTAAAACTGTAATATTGTTTATCAATTTACTCGTAAATAACGAATCCATATACTTTGATTTACAAAACAAAAGATTTACAAAACAAAATGCAAAGATCAGCTTGTAAATAAATAATCAGATAAGTAAAATTTGTTTTTTTTTTTTGTTGGTGTTCGGAAACAAAATTATATTGACATTTTTTAGCTTCCTTGTTTTCTGATGAAGGACCCTCATTCCAATACAAATTCTGTCCGCTTATAAGCAATATCTGCCGAAAAAAAGGATAGAATAATATATTATATTCTAGGTACTACATTCTACCCTATTTATTATAACACAGTGTTTTCACTTCTATGTTGAATTGAGTAGAATCATATACAATATGAAAATTGTGAGTGAGATAAAATATTATAACAAATATACGTGTATATTACATGTTAGATAGAGATATAAATTGTACACAAATCGATAGAGCTCATCCCCGGACAGACCTGCAACTCACAACACCCTCTATGATATATATATGTATATATAAATATATATAGGGTAATGTGTAGTACCTCAGATTGTTTGTATGTTGGATCGTTTTTAGTTTCTTACCAGAAAGTACACAATCGGGAATGATGATTATGTATATTTTTTTCGAGTAAAATATGAATAAAAATTTTTATAGCATTCTTTCTAGATCACCATATTGGTGCACATTGTTTCATACCATGTTTCAGTTTTATTATAATATTTCAGTTCAAAACGTGAAACATTTTGAATATAAAGTTTGAAAAAATGTCTTCTCATGTAACTTGAATCAAAGAACTAACTTTACAACTGATTTAAATAATTATTACTATACATGGGCTAGCGTAGTACAAGTGGGAAAAAGTCTTGTTCATCTCTAATCAATGAAAAAACAAGCTGTAGCCCTTACTGGATCATCAGATAAGAGGATGGTTATGAGAAAAATTAAGGATTACATGTTGAAGCGAGGAATTTCAGGCACCATTAGTAGAGTGGATCCTACAATCAAGGTGTGATTCGTCGTACATTATAAGCTTGATTCTAAAAAAACAAATAATAGTGTGTAAGACTAAAAATAGATTAATAGTGTGTAACATTTAAACAAGGAGTATTTGTATTGATATAGTTTTAAAAATGGCTTTAAAAAAACATAAAAAAACACATATTTGTAAATTTTGACCCCTGGTACAACATTCTTCCGTATGTATTACCGTTATATCACTTGTAAATTTTCTTATTAGTTTACATTACTATATCACTATACTACTATATGTAGTATATTTACAAATACCAACTTTGATAGTAGCTAGTAAAAAAACTTAGTTTTCATAGGTTTATTAATTGTGTTTATTAATAAAATTTTTTTACTGAAAATTAAATATTTATCTGATTTCCAATTCTTTTTGTTGAGAATATTAACAATTTAAAGAGAAAAATTAATTTAAAATTCTAACCTTAATTAAGAAGAAGAGTTGTCATATGTTTAACGTGTCCGTAAATCTGTGTGTCTGTTTGTGGCCTGGTAGCTCCTTAAACTTAAAACCAATTTTGATTTTTCGATTTCAATAAAATCTGCTTAGGCGTTTGAATATCATCACCTCAACAACGTCCACATAGAAAAGAAGTCATGATCTTCAAAGGGCAGCGCATATTTTATTAGCTAAGAACACTCTTGATAAAATTTAATTACCTTTGAATTGTTTGTTTCAAAATACAAAAAAATCTTCATCTGTTTAGAAGTTACGATACCTAAGACGAATCGATCAGATCCGTGGTAGTTGTTTATACATATCATATATTAAAAGATTTTGTCTTGGGGGTTTAAAGTTTATAATTTATATTTTTTGTTTTTCATCTCATAAAATATAATTTTTTTTATTTGAAAAACTAATTAATAATTTTTATTATATTTAAAGATTAAAACTAACAAGTGAATACAAACGGAAAGGGATACTAAAAATCATTTTTTCAACGTATCAGCGGTAAACTAAAAAATTTCTATTAAAAAAAATTGTTCAAAAAACTTAAATATTGAGTAAAAACAAACAATTGGCTGAGTTAATTGTTGAAATACCATGTTTAGACAGTGTTAATTACTCTGTCACCTCATATAATACATACTATACAATTTGCGCATAATTTACGCTCTCACGGGTAAAAGGTGATGTTTTTAAAAATCTTTCAAACAAAAATTGTTTATATTTTACATTTAAACTTTTGTTCTATCTCTAACGGTTTACAAGATGGGTCCCACGGACCCAAGACCCAATTGACCTATGTTGCTCATTTACGAACTCGACTTCATTTTTTACCTCCTAAGCACGCTATAAAAATGTCAGCTTGATATCTCTTTTCGTTTTTGAGAAATCGTGATGACAGACGGACGGAAAGACGACAGACAGACAGACAACCGGAAATGGACTAATTAGGTGATTTTGTGAACACCTATACCAAAATTTTGTTCATAGCATCAATATTTTTAAACGTTACATACTTGGGACTAAACTTAGTATACCTTGGTATATTTCATATACATTGTATAAGCAGTATTTCATACTAGTGTTGATGTAATTTAATGGTGGAAACGCAGTTAAACCATAGAGTATATCAACTCTTACAATACACTATACATTTATTTGCTCTTCCACCATAAATAACTTCAATATTTCTAACGATATTTGACTCAAAGTATTTTTGCTTGAAATTGTACAAGAAGATAGTTTTCAAAGCTAACAAACTTTGTAGATGCATCGATTGTGTCTATAAGCTGGTATCAATTTTCAAAAATGTCGATATTTAGCACGTAAAAGGTAGAAATCCATACTATTTAGAAGACAATAACATTTCTAGTTCGCGTTTTTGCTACAGAAAGCAACAATATATTTAAGCAATACAAACATGGGATTCAACTTAGTATACCTTGATATAAATCATATGTACATGGTATAAAAATTAGTTGCATGGAGGAAATAGTTGAGAAGTGTATAGCAAATTTTATGAAATTTGATAAACTCCCGAAATTTGATAAACTCCCGATAAAATAGCTCACAAATTTTAAACGGCTGGCCTGATTTTCATGTAACAGTTTTTTAATGTACACATCATGCCCCTTTATTTGTTACCAAGACTTAGGTATATTTGAAAATCGTTCAAGAGGTAGGCGAAATTTTAATATAAATTATAAAGTACATTACACGCTGACATCGAAATCATCCTGTATAAATTTTTCGCTGGTAAATGTTGTAATAAAGTATTTTATATTAAAAATTCCAATTTCCTACAATTTGTTTAACTATTAATGTTACTTCTTCCATGATAGCAATATATAATAACAAGAGCGCCATTGTATAATTATACCATGTATATATGTAATATGCAAGGTATACTAAGTTTAGTACCAAGTTTGTAACGCTTAAAAATATTGATGCCAAGTTTGTAATGCAATTTTTACAGCGTACTCAGGACATAAAAAGTAAGATCGAGTTCATAAATGAGCAACATAGGTCAACTGGGTCTTGAGTCTGTAGAACCCATCTTGTAAACCGTTAGAAATAGAACAAAAGTTTAAATATAAAAAATAATCCTTATAGAAAAATAAAAAACTTTTGTTTGAAACATTTTTTCGTAAACATCATTGTTTACCCGTTATGGCGCAAATCATTCGCAAATTGTATACTATGCATTAAATGGGAATATCAGTTATATACGTGTGACATGTATGTATGTGTAATGTGATAGAGTAATCAACACTGTCTATGCATGTTATTTCAACAATTAAGTCAGTCAATTGTCTGTTTTCACTTGTTTTTTATTAAATTAAAATACTGAAGTGGAATGGGAAGTGAAAGTATTGTGCACATGAAAAACATGCAAATAATTTTTTTTATTGAACTATACATTTAAATGTTTTTAAACAATAAAGGAAATTGTTTGGTTAACTCTCATAATATGGACAGTATTTTTCCATTTTTTAATTATATTACGCGCACATTTTCATCGTTTTGATAAAATTATAGTACATTGTACACAATAAGTGCGATAAATTGACAATTACGCCTGCAAGTGGAGTTAGATATACGAATAATGTGGGTATTAATATCACTCGAGTGCGTGATAGACAAGTGGCACACGCTGGTTTTCTTAACAAATGGGGGAAATAATTACCCAGGAAATAATTTTCTTAGCGTGAGGATTTGTTGCAATGGATTATCACTGATGATTAATTTGCCTCTTTTTCAATTTTTTCTGAAATGCACATGCCTCAAATTTTGCTATAGATGCTCGTGAAATAATCCATTTCCGGACGTCTCTCTGTTTGTCCGTCCGCCGTTTGTCCTTCTGTAAACACCATAACTCAAAAACGAAATATCAAGCTGAAGTATTTACAGCGTGATTAGGACGTAAAAAGTGAGGTCGAGTTCGTAAGTGAGCAACATAGGTCAGTTGGATCTTGGGTCCGTTGGATATCTTGTAAATCGTTAGAAAAATAACAAAAGTTTAAACGTGTTCAAAACCTGTTCCTTATAAAAAAATAAACAACAACAAAATGTTTTTGTTTGAAACATGTTTTCGTAAACATCACTGTTTACCCGTCTGGGTGGAAACTAGGCGCAAATTATATAAAACATGTTATATGGGAATATCAGTTATGTGTGTGTGTGACATGTATGAATGTGTCTATCTAAGTTTGGCTATAAAAAGAAACGCTTGCGTAATCAACACTTTCCTTGCATGGTATTTTAACAATTTACTCAGTCAATTGTTTTTTTTTCACATATTAAATAAAGATTTAATAATTGATAAAAAGTTAGATTGGGTTACAAGCTTGAGTCTGGTCCAGTTATGATTTACTTTTTAAGTATACATAAACGCGAACGAAAAATTCCGTAAATTTTTTTGGAATTAATGTTAATCTGGGCTCATCTTTCTAGCTAGAGATCTATTCTATAAAGTCTTTCACTCGTACGAAACCAATAAAATGTTTTCCTGATCACGCCACGATGTATCTTTATAATTACGAATTTACAAAAAAGAAAATATGGATATTGTATTAGTTATTACTGTTGTGTTTTTAGAATAAAAGGCTCAGCTGTTTTACGAGTAAATCTAATAACACAGTGATTAAAATAAAAGCTCTATATGTTTCATGTATATATAGAGCTTTCGTATATATTGCATCGGTTCAAACTATTATTATATAGTAAATAAAATCATATGCAAGAGCTTATAAAATAGAAGCTCTTTAATATCCTCCTGTAATATATTGAGTTATTTAAAGAGTTACACACAGCAAAAAATTGTAGCAGATATTTACAGAATAACGCAGAGAAGTGTATGATTTTGAAAACACAGTAAATAGAAATCCCATCAATTTTTATTAACACGCTTATATTAACTTGAGTCACAACTAGCAACCTTGTAATAAAATCTTATAAGCCAATTTTGAACTACTTTGCAAAAAAAACTGGGGGACTTATCTTATTGGATAATTTTCCATGTTGTAATGGTGTAGTGTATATGATACTTGCTTCTCATGCAAAATATCGTCAGATCAAAACGCATCCTCGTCAATGTTTTAAAAATTTTTCGTAAGCCTTACTAGTTAAAGCTAACTAAAAATTTTCATCTCTCTATCTTTTATACTCTTAGAGAAAATGGAACCCAAAGCTTTGCAGTAATGTTCCCCCGCGGGAGAAAACAAAGATGTTTACGAAAAATGTTTTCAAAAGTTGCTTATTTTTTTATAAGGAACATTTTTGACATTTAAACTTTTATTTTTTTATTATATTTCTAACAGTTTAACATAAGCAAAACTCAAAATTTTTACTGAAAACCATGTCAATTTTGGAAACATCATATCTCAAAAACTATTAGACATACGGAGCTGTGGGTGGGCTCCTATTGCTTCAAATTTAAATAAGTTCATAGTTTCTGAATTGAACTGTGACAACTGAAAAAAGTCCGTAAATTTTGCAGTTTTTCACGGATTACGCAGGTAGCACAACTTTTTTAATAATTTCACACTCCCCTAAGGGGTCCAAATACCATACCAAAACAGCAACTTTAGTTGTTTTTTCTTTGTAAGATTTTACTATAGTAACTTGTAGTTTAAGATGACATATATTTTGGTAATTTGGAAAATTGATGGAATTTCAATTTTCGACATTTTCAAAACTACACAATTCTCTGCTCCATCCTTATATTATAAACATATATTAAATGGTTTGGGTATACCGAAACAATTTAGCTTATACGACGTTTTAAACAATTTATATATACTACCAATGCATAACATAGTCTGATATAGTCTAGTAGATATTTTACTGGGTGACATCCAGCAAATTTTCGACTTTTTCTCTGCGCTATTCAGGCTATAGAGCTTCAAAAATATATCATTAAAAAATATTCAGTAGAAAAAAATCTGTTAAAAATATTAATATGAAAAAAGAATGATTATTGATTATTGATTTTAGTTCTTTTCTTATTGAAATTTTAGGACCTGAGAGCGATTGAATTTTGATTTTAAAATCATTTATAGCAGCAGCCATCTATTGAAAACAGCAAGTCTGTGGAATGACTAGATCATTAAAAGAGCGGGCTATGTTTTATTAAATAGTTCATTCATAAACATTTGAAAAATATTGTAAATTACTATGGTTTCTCAATATTCATATATTTATTCAACGCATCCTGTAACTCAATTTAAGCCAGTTACCGTAGTTCAACATAAGCAACCGGTGTGTTTGAAAAATTACCCAATTTAAATCCAAAATTGTAATTTGCTTGTAATATAATATTCTCAGAAAGCTGACTACTATATCAAACATGTTTTGTTGCTATTTATAGCACTTTAATAAAATTATCCAAACTATCTGTTTTTAACACGGTTAAAAGAATATATAACTGTAAAAAGGTATGCGATACTCTATACCAAAATGTTTTAACCGTTTACATTTTAAGTATATACACATACGATGAGGTTATGTTTTAAAAACATATTCATTTCTGACAAAGTAGATAGACGTGTGTACAAAGAAATTTTTAAAACTCGAAGGAAAAATTAATCACAAATAAGCTAAGACCAAAAAATTGGCTCTACGATAAATATCTCTAATCTTAAGTATCATATCTCAATCTTAGATTTTTTGTGATCATAAGCAGAATTTCAAATAACATGCTTTTGAAGTTGAACTTACAACTTTTGCCATTTCAAATCAATCCTACACACAATTAAAATTGTTCAGATATATTACTTTGTTTCAAGGTTAATAAGCACTATTTACCTCCGTTAATAAAGGCATAACCTTGTGGGAATCATTTACTAAGAATAGCTGAATGTAAGTTTACATAAATGGGTGGTTCTACGTTGTCAGGGGCGGACTATCCCATATAGCCAGAATGGCCGTATGACCATTCGGGAGAATTATTGGTGAATCGGGATTCTCAGAAATAAAAAAAAAACGGCCTAAAAAAACAGATTTTTATTTTATTTATCTGTGTATTTATTTGACTACAATCATTCTTATGTTTTATCTGCCATATATCAAGCATCCTGTATGATATATCAAGCAGTAATCTGTGACAGGACTAGGAAGGTTTGAAGAAGTCAGCGCTCGAAGAGTACGTCGCTTTCAACAAAGATGACGGAAACAAAGACGACAAAAGTTGCAATAAAAGCAAAAGAAAACACCAATCTTGCAAAAACTGCTTGGTTTGCTGCAAATACGCATTGTCCCATTGACCAAAGTTACCTGCGAAAGGTCTTTCAGCTATCTCAAATAGATCCAAACTAGAATTTTACGTCTTATTTGAGTCTAGAGAAACTGGACAGTCTCATGATAATGGTGATAAAAGTTTCCGGACACTGCTGAATACAGACTAATAATTTTGTTTGTAATACGTCTTTGCGAATCTAAAAATTTGATAACTTGTCATGAATGATTGATAAAAGACTAATATAATAAAAATCGACAATAAAGTAGCCAATAGATCATATAATAACAGTATGTCACCGATAAAAATAAATTAATTTGACACATATTTCAAGATATTTTTGAAATGCTGGCAACTCCTTACTGAACCAAATGAGGTCCAAAATTACGATAAATTTTCATGGTTTTCAATTATTTTGGATTAATCAGCCTTGTTTGTTCAAAGAATCTACCTTCAATATCTAAAGAACTTTCAACATACCAACCACATATTTTAGAATGTATAAAACTGCTTTAATATTATGACTAGCTAACATGTTTCGAAGTTCGACATTCGCCATTTACTTCTACATTGTACTGCACACCCCAAGTCCGTCCAACACACAGGACACACCACCAAAGTGAAAACTAAAATGGTAATATGTATACCTTACCTAAACACATCAAAATTTACTATTTGTAAACCATATCGTTAGCCATTTATAGTATATGAAGTAAGAAGAGTTCTTATGTACGTTCTTATAGATACTGTATATGTGTATACATGAACACACCGTTAAGACTCATAGTTGTACACATATAATACCAATCACACACAGTAACACATAATCATTACACACAGTACACTTCCCCTCTTTGTTTTATACATAAGAACGTCCATAAAAAGTCTTCCTACTTCATATATTTTATATGGCTTACGAAATAGCTTACAATCGGTATATGTAGATATAATCCATGATACCTATAAGACTATAACCGAACACAACAGTATCAGGTTATGTTTATGCAATACTTCTGGGAATAGTTTTATAGGTGGCGACAATACATATACCTCTTTAGTTTTTCACTTTGTATCATGAGAGTTTATATTCAAAACTGGCTGGTTTACTGAACTACGCCTCGATTCCACTGTTATGGTGACAAAAAATAATATTAACATATCTACGCTTTGAAATACAAGGTTTATCAAAAAACTTAATAAAACGTACACAGGGTCGTCTTAGCCAAATTGGGCCAGATGACAAATTCGACGGTCTCGTTTTCTTAAGTCGTACATCAACATGGCGTTGAGGTAGAGTTTATAAATATCGGCTAGCGCCCCTTAAAATACTGCGCCTGGGTGCCAGACATCCTTATACCCCGGGTAAGGACGACCCTGAACGTATCTCTTCTACAAATTATAATTTAATTATTTTATAGATTTTGATTAAATAATTTGGCCCGTAAACAAAGGTGAAAGTAGTCATTCTCTATCCAAGGGTTCCCACTAGTGAGCAGCAGTACTCGGAACCTACTACATACTGTCTAAAATAACAGAATACATATTTTTATCCTCGTTGACCTTATTTGCCTTAAATTGACCTTATATGAGTGCGAATTGTTTTTGCAGGGGATAGACCTTAGAAATTTATAAATTTATAAAATGATTTCTACAATGATTTCTACAAGCCCAGGCGTGCGTTAAAGTTGAGATTAAAAAAATTATACGCTACTTTGAAACATGGCTCAAAAACAATCCTTTTTTCATTGTTTCCTTGAAAACGTTTAACCAGTTAATCATCATACGCCATACTCCATGTGTAGAAAATTTGACTAAAGCTGGTTTTTGGAATCCCACCACTTCTGTACAATTATTCGAAAGTTTTACTAAGCGTTGTGTTAAAATTGTAGCCGCTATTCCAGTGAAGATAAACATACTGTCTAAAATATGACATATTATCGAATTTATTTAACAAAAAGCGAATTACACCGATGCATATAACTCTGAAATTCGAGTATTTTACGTTAAGTTTCCTTTATTCAATGGCAAAACAGTTTTACCAATTATCCCGTACACACAATTAATAAAATGTTGACTCTATGATTTAAAGAAATTAAAGCTCACAACAATTAATAAATGAAAATTGTTTATCGTTACGTCGTATATAAATGCGAAGGTTTTTTTTCTGCTTCTCTTCTACGAGACACCGGATATTTAACAAAATAGAATCACGAATAAAATTTTTATACACTTACATTTGCTTACTAATTATGTTAATAAGTTTCTTCTGTCTATTCTTATAGTTTGAAGGAAATTAAAAAAAAGTTTTGTTTAAAGTTTAATATTATTATTGTTTACGACACCAAGGCCTAGATTATATTTGTGATAATATCCAATTAGTGAAGAAAACTTTTGATTTATATCGTTAACCTTGTAACGATTTCTGTTAAAAACTTAACTTATTTGATTTGTGTGATAAAAAAATTGGCATTATTTTAATTGGAGCCATCTCTTGTTTGAGGAACGTTTTTCAGCCTAAATATACGAATCGAAATTTTCAAGGTGTTTTTACAATTTATGGTCAACACTGTTTCTGGATTGGTGTCCGCAGTGTTGTATGTGTTGTTGTGTGTTGAAAATAATATCAATATCAGGTAGTAAAATATAAAATTTTTGGCATTGAGACAGCAGAAACACAAGCCTTGAAAATTTTTACTTATCTCCTTTACCAAATAAAAAGGTTAATCAGAAGCAAAATTGTAGAAATTAAATTTTGCTATCATTTAAGCATTTTTTCTGCTATCTAAGAGTTGCAGAGAAAGTTTCCATCTTAACAATGTGTTTGAATTTATTAATGGTGACAACCACAATGAAGGTTTCTGGTACTGAAAATCTAATTTTGTTAATATTTTTTATCAGAATGAAATAATAAATAATATTATAAATGATAAATTATCCCATTTTTTGGAAAAAGAGGCATGTTAATCTGATTGACCATGAGCCCATCCAATCTTGGACGATTGGTTACCTTATATTTTTCAATGATTTTATTGATCTGTTACCTTTCTTGTAAAAAGAAAGATAATATGTTAAAAAAAATATGGTAGAGAAATTTTGCAAGTGTCGAAAAAAATTGATAAATGGGGTATAGATACCCTTGTAAAAATAACCATTTATCAATACTTTCAACACTGCCAAACTTTCAAAAAACACGCAAATCGAAAGTGATTTTTTACCTTTATTAAAAAGGATCTTAGGCTCACTGTCTAATATTGAACGACTTATATTGATATCGGATAATAAAGTGACAATATCGATTAATCTCATTAAAATGTTTTCCCATAAAATTAAGAATATGTGCACCGTTTAACATTAAAGTGTAATATTCAAAATTTATACACAGACCTACTATACACACAGACAATCTAACTGATGGAAGTAATAGAAACAAACCCATACAAATTCCTAAATGTATACAAAATGTCTGCATGAACTGTTTGTGAAAAGTGCCAAAGGATACACTGTTTTAGTGCCAAAGGATGTCTATACAGTAAACTGTGTGATCAAGTAATACAGACTTTGTTTTAGTAACAGTTACGTTACCCACAACTTAGGTAGGTGTTTATGTTATGTATCTGGACACATAATTTACACGGTGAATATTTTAAAGGAATATTAATTTAGAAAACCTAGATCAAATCAAATACTCCGTATATCGAAATAAATAATTTAATATGACCTGCCATTGGATAGGTATCGACCATCATAAATTTGTTTTAGAATAGTTATATTGGTACGGAGTCCTAAACTTGAACATTAAACATACGATTCATCCGCTTGTGGCAGCGTAGCTCCTGACTGGATGATTGATTTTGATTTTTTTTTTTTTAATTTTAAAGAAAATCACCTCTTTACTAGTTGTTATTGGGTACGAAATACTAAACTCGAACTTGAAAATAGTTTGGAGCACTCTTGATCAAATAACCTTTCAAATAGAAAAAATCAAAATCGGTTCATCCGTTTAGGAGATATGATGCCACATACACAATAAACTTACAACATCCCTATTTTTTAATATTGTTTTCGATAAACGAACAATCATTGGTCTCTCGCGTAAGGCTTGAAGCCTACAAAGGCAGGCTTTGTCAATTACAACCGTTTCGTTTGCAAGCACCCCGTCGTGCCATTCAATCTCAACTTAAAATAAATATATAGTGTGTGTCGCATTTAAGATGAAGACAACCTTACATTTTCTTTTTTTATAGGAATATCGATTTGAAAAAATCAGAACTTTTAACTCAGCTTACTACAAATGATTTAGATTATAATATTTTTTTATACCCATTTGCCGATTTTCATGACAAAATTCCCATTCAATTTATCGAGTTTTTACATACTGCAACTATAGTTTTAAAGTTAAAAAACTGTTATTACTAGTGTGCTATGGAATGTAAAAACTGAGCAAATTGATAATTTGATAGAGTTATCTATTCAAATATTTCAATAAACTTATAATAATTTTGAATGTAGACCAAAATAATGACAAAAAAAAATGCAAATTTTGTCATGAAAATCGGTATATGGGTATAAAAAAATATTCTAAGCAAATTAAGAATCGGCCCTATTTGTCAGTTTGTAGTAGGCTGAGCTTAAAGTTTTGATTTCGGATAAGTATCTTAAAAAATGTGACCCATAGCCCTGTATGACTGAATAGTTTTTTTAGTACAACAAAAGCATGTCTCTAAAAAATAATTTGTATATCATGTATATATGAAACATATCATAGTATCCCATTGTCCCAAGTTTGTAACGCCAAAAATATTGCATTATGCTACGAACAAAATTTTGGTATAGGTGCTGATAAAATCACCTAATTAGTCCATTTCCGGGCACATGTCTGTCCGTCTGTCTGTTGACATGATAGCTCAAGAACGAAATGAGATATCAAATTTTTATAGCGGGCTTAAAGAACGTAAAAAGTAAGGTCATCGGATATAAAGTAGACCCATCTTACAAAACGTTAGCGTTAAACCAAAAGTTTAATTGTAAAAAATGTTTCTTATAAAAAAATAAACAACTTTCGTTTGAAACATCACCCACGAGGGCAAAATTAGGTGCATTATGGGAATATCCTGTATGACTATTATATGGGAATATCCTGTATAACTATTCAAAATTTCAAATCAGTATCAAATTGGTATAGAACCTTAGGAACATAAATTAACTACGACCTGATTTGATCTGATAAAAATTCTCCCTATACTTTGTATAATTTTCCGAATATATCGAATACCGTCATGTGTATATTGTTATGTTCGTCCAGTTCTTGTTGGTTTTCAATAGAAAAACTTTTGTTTCCATTTAAAACGAACGATTTTTCTTCTCTTCTGTAATCAATGCATTGTATAATAATATGCTATTGTGTAATTTAAAATTGTATTTTATTCGATATCGATTCGTTTTGAATTTTTTTTAAACTGTTCAATAATAAACAATAAAATTGAATCTTTTGAATAATAAATGATTGATTGTATTAGGGTAGATGAACCAGTTTTTTGTGTAATTAATTACAGAGGAAATAATGATACCTTTTCCTTTTCTAACTTTAATAAATTGCATCACTTAAAAATCAATATTGTTCTTCTTTATGCACTATTAAGGTTGTTGTAAAAAAAGTCTAAATTTTTTTTATACTTATTTAGAATATTATAGTACAATAACCATACAATTTTGAAAGTCGATTGATCGAGAAAAACTTAATTCAAGCTTGGATTTTTGTAAGAAACGGAGAGCATAGGAAAGGTTAAAAAAAGAGTTAAAAAAACAAGAAAGTTTGAAAAAAGAAGAACTTGTTGACCATTGTTAAGAAATAATAACGCAAAGTTAAGCAATTTTATTGTTGAACAATAACGACTATAGTTAGGGTATTTTTTTGAAGAGAGATAGCTATATTAACAGAATTTGATACTCTTTATATTCATATATTGTATGAAAAACAGTTGAGTGGTATAGTAAAGACAAAGTTACACATTATTTCACTGCCAGCTTATATACTCTTACCGTACATATAATCCAAAACGTATTACAAAATTGTAGAATTTGTTAAATCCATGCAAAGTAAATTTTTCTGTAAAACTAAATTATTACTAAAAGATGTAGCAAATATGGTGGAAGCGGTGGGAAATTCAGGTCATACTTACCATACTCAATCGTAAACCGGGAAGTGGGACAAATCTAACTTCAGGACATATATACCAGTGAAGGTTCTTTTAAAAAAGAGCTTTTTATTTTCTTATAGTTTTGAATTGCTGTAATATTTATCATTTCCATATCAAATCAAGATGAAATATATTTATAAGAAAATGATTATAATGTAAGTCATGTATTATACATATAAATAAGATGCATAATAGAGCGGAACTTCTAATATTATAAGATGTTTGATATATCATCTACGGACCATTACCGTATACACCAAAACTATAATGACTAACATTAGCCAAGTGGAAAGTCTATAAATAAATCATTTTTTCTCCATCTACCATAATATATCTATCTTAACATTATGTCGTGTGTAAAAAAAATAATACTTGTAGGAAAAAAATGAAAGAAAATAAGAGAAAAATTGTAATGCAGATCCTTTTTATAGTAAAACTTTAATGAAGTTGATTTTAATGAGTCTGCTATAAGTACAGAATGTACCATACAATAAACATTCAATCATAAAAATAACTAATCATAACATGCCACAATTTTTTATGTATTTTGGTACATGTAGTACCAGAACATTTAATAGGCCAGGAGACTGTGACATCAAATGTACACTTAAATGAATTTATGAAATTTTATGCGAGATAATACATAAAAAAATACTTTTTTAGGGACAAGTTTTTCTTTGTACTAAAAAGCTTTTAATTGTCATTTATGAGTGGCCAATGAGAAAAGTTTTTTTAGTACACAAAAGCTTGTCCCTAAAAAAAATTTTTATATAAAGTATATATGAAATATATCATAGTATATTAAGTTTAGTCCCAAGTTTGTAATGCTAAAATATTGATGCAACGAACAACATTTTGGTATAGGAGTTCCATTTCCGATTGTCTGCCTGTCCGTCTACCTGTCCACACGATAACTCAAATACGAAATGATATATCAAGCTGAAATTTTTATGGCGTGCTTAGGAAGTAAAAAGTGGGGTCATCGGACGTGAAAAGTAGAACCCATCTTGTAAACCGTTAGAGATAGAACAAAAATGTTCCTTATCAAAAAATAAAGAACTTTTGCTTGAAACATTTTTTTTGTAAACATCACTGTTTACTTACGAGAGCGTAAATTAGGTGCAAATTTTACATTATGTATTATATCGAAATATCAGCTATGAATGTGTGGCTATCTAAGAGTGGATATCTTTCTTTACTTTACGTGACGTCAAAAAACAAACGATTACGTCATCAACACTGCCTATACATGGTATTTCAACAATTAACTTAATAAATTGTTTGTTTTCACTTGTTTATTTAAATTTTTAATTTTAAACAAAAAACTTATGTTCATCAAATACGGGGGAAGCGATGGGAAAAGTGGGTAATGCTTTTAGTAACATACACACAAATGAAATTAAATAAAAGCTTTCAAAATGTGCGTATACTGTCCATCAATTATATTCACCAAATTTGGCCCTTAATCATCTCAAAACTAAAATTTCAGTTTGCCTAAGAAAAGCGTTGCGTTTTACGGAATTATTCCTTTTTTAGCACTATTTGTGTTATATTATTCAAAGTATAATCAGAATGAGTTGTAAAGTCATACCCTTTAATCACTGGGTATATTTTCTAAATTTGATATCACGGGCTCCCAATCTACAAGAAACAAAAATAGGACGCAGCACAACGACGGACATATACATAGTAAAAAGAAGTTTGTGTGAAAGAAAAGGTGGAAAGATGTTTAGTAATGGAGGTTATGTTCATTGTATAACTACAAAAAGAGGGAAAAAATAGAAGGTAGATTTTTTTTTATAGTTATTTCATAATTCACGGCCAGTTGGAACGGAATTTTTACCTACCTATATGGTTGGTATATAGTTACATTTTTTATATACCACTAAAGTAGGTAGACCTCGAATAAAAATCTACATTTTATGTGCATAAAATTTAACTGTGTTCGTTGTAACTGTCAATGTTATATTTTCTCACCATTCAGGGAAAAAAAATTAGAATCGATTAACCTAATTTTTCCGCAAAGTAATATCAGTTTTGTGTTCTTTGTTTTAATATAATTTTTTTTAAATATTTTTTTTTTATAACCAAAACTGAATAAAGATAATAAAATGAATTTTTATTGATATACAACTTCCTCCAATTTGGTTATATTTTATTACGGTATTGATTTTATTCTTTTAATTGCTACAAGTATTTTTTATGTTTCAAAAGAAATTAAAAAAGTAGACCACTGTGTTGGGTTATAATGTAGGCTGCTCAAATTTTCGGGTAAAAATTAAGGACAGTCATGTAAGAGATATCGATTGTTTTAGCTCAAAAAGTATTGAAAGTAATTATGAATTAATTATAGAAAATCTTAAAGTTTCAGGATATATCGAAAATCCAAATCAAGTCTCAAGCATCCCTCTAGTATTTCTGAGATTTTTTATGGCATATGACAGAACAGGACTTGCTTAACTACAGCAACTATGGTGAGAAAACAATCGGATTCATTGTGAAAATGATCTTCTATCCAAGAGTTTTGTACATAATGCAGTAGCAGGTACACAAGGTACTGTCTGAGAGACAGATATGCGAATCGCCTAAGAACTACTGCAGAAGTTATCCCAGTGATAAAGAAGAAAAAATCATGATTCATCTCATCTGGCAATGCCCTGTCCGCCATTTTTTGCGGCTTTTCGAAGCTGAAATAACGATCCCTTCTACTGAGCTTTATAGCCAAAGTGTGACCAATCCGTACATTGCAACCTAGCCTAGCCTAGCAGCAGCTGGAGTATTAAAATATGCTGACCTAAAGGCGCAATTCCACTGAAGCAACACTAGGTGACATGTGGCTCGATATTTGTTGTCAAGTGTTGCTTATTGTAGGCGTGCGACAACTTAGCACAACTGTTGGATAGACCACGACACTGTTTATTTGTATCATGCGACAAGGAGACATATTTTTTATCACTTCGTGTTCCCTCTATCTCTATTGAAAGGCTATGTGTAGCAAGCATACTTCAATGCCGGATGCTAAATACTGTCTCAATGGAATTGCGCCTTAAGTTCTACTACTATTAAGCGTTCAAAGATTTCTCCTTTTTCTATCTAATTTGTAACAATAATGTTAAATAACAATAATGGTAACTTTGAACGATTCAATTATCCGATAGTCGTGCCACACAATCAATGCCAAATTTTCTTTATTACTTCACTGATTTTCATCGATACTCCAGAAGAATGATAAACAGACCAAGAATTATTACTTCTTTAAAGACATACGGTTTATAATTTTAATATCGTTAGTAATTTTCACATTGAAGAACATTTACAAAAGAATTAGTAAATTTTTTCATAAAATTCAGTGAATATGTATTTTCCTCCAGTGATTTCAAATCTCTGAATGCTATGACAGACTAACCTACTATTCTGTGTAAAATGTTAGTCGTTAATTCAGGGCGACATTTTGTACGAACTTTATCGAAAGAAAACAGAATTGCAAATGAACAAACTGCATGATGAATAAAAATATTATATAGAAAATATATTTATTGTATTGTAATTCTCCATTGAACATGTTTACACATACATACGATGAATATGGTAGATATGTTGCGGATAGATTGCCGAATTAGCTGTTTTACATAATCTTTGGATGTTTATTAAAATAGTTCCGTTATCCAAGACAGCTGAAAGACATTTAGCAGTTTTTCATAATAGGTTTTTTTTTTTCTTCGCCCAAAAACGCTTTCATCCATTTTGGTGACGTAATATTGGTAAAAACAACAGTCGTGTATGTAATTATTATATGTATAAATAAAGTTAAGGGTAACATAAGCAACAATTTACTATGAAAGCCATCAACAAATTAGTAATTAATGCATTTTATTTTTGTCTATATGATGTCTCATCATAGCGGCTCATATTTTAGGTCAAGTAATATACAGATTAAAAGTTACGCATTTTATGATATAAAAAAACAATAATGTGCTTTTATGATTCAAAATCAGAATATTAAAGTATATTTTTCCTTAGTCGGATTTTTCAAAATTTTAATTATTTTTTGAGACACAGCGGTTTTTTCTGTACTACGAGCTTCTGTTGCTTCAAAAGAAGGCAAAACAGCTCAGTTAGCAGAAATCACTTTGCAACGACAAGCCTACATTAAACGCATATTGTAACTACAGATAAGCCAGTTCTGCATTAAGTCTAAACATAGGTAGTAATTTTGTTATATGTAGCGCAATAACAGTTAATTAGAACATAATTCAGTCGTAAAGCATAACAGGACTATTTTGTGACATAACTAACGGTTTTGTATAACAACTGATTCAACAATTTATCTGCAACATATTCATTATAGAATAATTCTTTTTGAAAAGAAATTTGGTACAATAAAATAAAAATACAAAACGCAGCGTATGTTCATGTATGAATGATGCATCACATGCATGCATGCATGATGGCATTGCATTCAAGAACAGAGAAACAAGTCAAAGATGATGATAATATTATTGTCTATGTGTATTTTTCTTATATGGTATAGATTTGTACTAGATAAATATTTCCAATAGTGAGGACTTGTACAGTTGTTTGGTATATTTCTTCTCCTATCCAAGTAGAACATGCCAAACTTTGGCCAACCAACTATGTTATTATCGACTTTGCCCAAGCTCCAACTACATCTAATAAATGAAGTCTGAGAGTGTCATTCATTGCCTAAGTCTTGTTATTTTAGGAACTACAAAAATTGATTGAAGACTTTTAAAAATATATTGGAAAACTTTTTAAAATAGCAACTGTACAATATTGTATAGGGCCTTTCAATAAGAATGATACTTTTAAAAATTTAAAACACGAATACAAAACTTCAACATGAAGCGAAGTTTCAAAGCAAGTTATTTGATTTTATCTGAATATAATTTGAATAATTAACAGGCAAATGACAACCATAAATTGACCTTCAAATTCAGGACTGCAAAAAACCTGTGTTGGGCATTTCAACGATATTTTGTGAACACTTTGAAGAACTTTGAAGAACGTTGAATTTTTTTTTATATGAAGTATAAGTTTAGTCCCAAGTTTCTAACGATTAAAAATGTTGATGCTAAGAACAAAATTTTGGTATAAATTTATTTCCGGCTGTCCGTCTGTCTATCAGCATGATAACTCAAAAACGAAAAGAGATATCAAGCTGTAATTTGTATGTCGTGCTTTGCACGTAAAAAGTGAGGTCGAGTTCGTAAATGATCACCATAGATCAATTAGAGCTTGGTTCCGTAAGACCCATCTTGTAAACCGTTAGGGATATAATTAGTTTAAATACAAAAAATGTTTCTTATAAAAAAGTAAACAACTTTTGTTTGAAACATTTTTTCTTAAACATCGCTCTTTACCCGTAAGGGTGGAAATTAGGTTGGAAACATTATATAATATGTATACAGACAAGAATTGTATATATTTTAAATTTATATGTTTTTTTTTTATGACATATAATATATCCACTGAGAAAGTGAGAAGAAAGATATTCATTATTACTTTGTGTATCTTTCTTTACATACGTGTCGTCAAAGACTATCTATAAAAATTTACCTATAAATAGTATTTCAACAATTAACTCAGTCAATTACTTTATAGCAACAACAAGCTTTATATTTAAATTTTTAAACTTATCACTCTAATTGAGAGACCGCATATATATTATACAAGTGTTTTCATATAAACAGAAAATGATAATACGTCTTCCATTTACACCAAAATCATGCTTTGTTGTGTACATACATCGTTACATTACATTGCATGAAAATGTAATGGTGCTTATATATTTTTATCTGTCGTCACTTATTTGTGTTACTCTCTTACATTCTATATATCTTCTATTTTTCATTTCTTTTTCCATTTGTTAAAAGAATATTTTGTTGATTCAAAAGAAAAATGTTATTGATATTTTTATCATATAATCCTGTTTGGATGCTATGTTGGCTGCTGTCACATGTTTTATCAATTGTTTCAAATTAATAATAAAACACCCTATATGTAGTATATGAATTTGTATACGGGTTGTTCGAAAAATTTGAGACCCCCTTCGAGTATTAGAAAAAAATGATCAATGGTGGCGTTGTAGTGGTAGAATTCGCTATAAAGGTTTTAGAAAGAAATTACTGAAAAGTTTTCATAAATTTTCATAGAAATACAAAAAGAACTAAATACATTTAACAATCAGACGTTTTTACGTCACTATTCGTCGAACTATTGTTCTGTTGCTTTGTGAGAACTCTTTTTATCAAGAACTGAATGAATAATCATTTTAAAAGATCGATTTAAAGGACCATGAATTTCATGGTCAAGGTTAAGGTTTTCAAGGAAAAATTCTTTCAATTTTCATCTTTTTTTTCAGTCATTATTTTTAATATTCAGTTGGGGCTCAAAACTTTTTGAACACCCGGTATAAAACTATGTATAGGCTGTACTAAAAATCTGAGTGATATTTTGATACAAGGAATTATTACAGCTTTATCTAAAAAAAAATAATAGGCGGTAGTGATAAGCTAAGATACTGGTATGGTAACTCCTGAAATCCTAGAATTATATTCGTCCTACTGGGGCTTAAGAAAAACATAGATTGACAGGCACTATCATTGACATGGCAAGAAGGAATCACAATCACCTGATTCACCATTGGATATAGAAATTCGAAGTAAATATTTGACTTATATGGAAACTATGGTTTCAGGCACTTCCCCTCGAATTTTGTTACTCTTTAGTTTTTATCGAAAGTAGTAGATAAGTTTGATGAAAACAAAGGGTAGAAAATGTTTTAAATCAATGTAGTGCGCACTGACCGTACGCTCTATTCGTTTTTATACCAAGTATGTTGACATTATTTTGAATCCTCTGGGGAAGGCCAGTGAGGAAATGTTCCTTTGTCCACCTGCATCATTGTTCAGATTTTGCATAATCAGAATAAATCTCAAGTTGAAAAGTTGAAAGTTCTCAAAGAAAGAATTTAACGTTTTCAAGTCGTTCTTACTAAAATCAACGCAAAAGATATCGGTCTTACTACTCACAAAAATTGGACTCTACTGGAATTGAAACTTACCTAAGAGTAATCGATCAAGAAAGATTAACAGTTGCTGTCAAAAACCAATAGCTATTGGCTATAGTGGTTGACGGTATTTAACGAAATTCTTTTCGAAGAATTGAGCTCAAAGATGTTAAATGTCTAAAGATTAAGCAATATTTTCGTATATCTTTATTATTTTTCTGCATTAGACAAAACAAAAATTTTATAATAGAAAATTATGTTATAATAGAAAAGTAGGCAATGTTTCGATAAGATTTCCTTGTGACTAGCTTACAACAAATTTTATGTGTCACTCCATTTTCTCATAAAAGAAACACTCGATATAAAAATAACCTTTTTATTTTTACACATTTTGATTTTGACTTTTCCCCAAGGTTATTTTCATTACAGTAGCGAAAGCTTGTGCTTTAAAGAACTATTTATGTACGTCAAGAACATGATATTTTCAGACAGATGTGTGTATATGTATGGTAGTCGTTGTGTTAGAGCTGAGGCTACCTACCATACACATACCTGGTGTACAATTCTACAGGGAATCACTATTGGATGATTCTTCGTTCGTTTTCGTTTATATTATTCTGCACTAAAATATATACGATTGCAGTAAAGCTCCACGTATTATACATTTAGAAATCAAATAAGTTTGGCCGTACTATATGTTACTATTTGCTAGCACCAGAGTATACTGGTATTGCTACCACATACAGACGCAAGACAACAACATTAAAGTGCATTTCACCGCAATACGTGTATTTTGGTTTGGTAAAAGCGAACATTAACTAACAATGAAATGTAGAAAAAAAGAATGAACTCATGGGACCAGCACAGAAGCGCATTTTTTATTCTGATATATATTATAATCATGAAAGTTTGTGAGGATGTCTGAATGGATGTTTCATTCTCTTTCACGCAAAAACTACTGTTTGGATTTGGATGAAATTTGGAATACAAAAAGTTTATAACCTGGATTAACACGATAGTATTCCCGTGGGACAATTATGGGTGACCTTTTTTTTTTGGTACTTACTTTATAATACTTAACAGCTACTTAAAATAATTCCACGACAGCTTAAAATTATTTCATCTGTTAAAAGTTACATTATCAGCGATTATCCTAGGCTAAATTTTATTTTCAAAAAAATTAGGATTGCGTACCGAAAAATTAAAATCCATAAAATTGTGAGGGAGGATAAGTGAGGTCAAGGAAAGTGAAGACTAAAAAACGGTAGGCATTGTTTTTAGAGTAGAAATTAATTTTACTTAAACGCGGGACATAACCTATTAAATTCTTTTACTTCGGCTATATAGAAAATTATTGTATTCTAATCTGAAATTCTGGGAATGAAATGCAAAAATTGAATTATTCTTGGTTGAATCAATCTTCAAATAAAAAACAAAAATTGTTTTCTAAAATTATTCGTTACTGCAAGCAAATGGGTACAGGCAGTTACTTCATTGCATCTTTTTTGACGAGAATCAAGCAACTGGTTATTTGTGGAAAAATTTCCCTTCGTTTCCCCACTCATACACCGTGCTTATATATCGTTAATTAGTCGGGCCCAACGGTTTTTCTTTTTTATTCTCAATAATTTATTAAGTTTTTAACTATAATTTAAATAGGCTTGTTTAGCAAATAGATTTTATCGTGTAAACCGTACACGATAAAATCCATTTACTAAACAAGCCTCTACTTATTCTCCCGCGTAAGCTTAGATGTACGAATCAGCAAATACCCACTAATAAACGAACGTAATGTCAATACTAAAATCTGAATTATCTGGGTGTCGGTTGCAATTTTTTGATGGTCAGTTAACGGATACTCCGTTTTATTGAAAGCTAAAAAAAATGAATTTTCCATTTATTATTTGGAGAGCTTTCTGTTCCTGTGAGAATACACTATAAAAAAATATTTAGTTGCAAGCAAAATATGCTCTTGAATGAATTATTTTAAACTAGCCTGATATCCGCCCGTTTCACTGGGCTTAATAGTAAAAAACATCGCTTTATAGGTTCCACCTCTCTTGATGTGCACAGTTTTCAATTTGGCCAAATGTAAAATAGTCATAATTCATTTAGTATATCAGAAAAGTTGGCCATGAATGGTTTGACATATACTATTTTAAATTTTTACAGAATACTTTAATTTATGGTTCAAAATAATGATTATAGATCTGCTCCATCTATAATCATCATTTTGAACCATAAATTACAGATTTTTGTGATAAAAATTTTAATATAACTTTATAAATTATAGTTAATGTGTTATTCTAAAATATGAGCTATATTGCTATACAGTTTCATTAAAAACCTTTCGCTAGTTTTAGCGTGTAAGCGTAACAAACAAACAAACAAACAAACATCCTTACTTTCGCATTTATAATATACAGAGATAGAGATTGTTTCTTAAATAAGTTTCTATTTAATTGAAATAATTGTTTATAAAATAAATACATTTTCAACATCTGATATTCTGTAACAAAATATCTTAACCAAAATTATACGAATTTGTTGCTCTACCGCCACTGTTGAATACAATAAAAACCACAATTTATTGCAACAAAAGTGTGGTAGAATACAAGAAAATAAAACCAAGAATACACACAGTTTTATATATAAAATAGAACTTATATCTCTTTTTCTTTATTTTGTGTTACATAAGTAACATCAGCACCCTACACTTAACTTGGTTTTTATTGAATTTATTTCTGTACTAATTACTTGATTTCTTTTAATTAATTATTTTATAAGAAATAAATATTCGTGCACTTATTTAATATAAAATTTATTATCTTGATTTAATTAAAAAAATATTCTTGAAATTCAAAACTTATATAAAATATACGTGTAAGTATCTTATTAGACATTCGCCAATCAACACAGATCGGGTTGATCTTGTATAAAAGCTTTTAATACATTTAACAAGATATCTTCAGTTATTTTGTTCGAATTTATGAATTTTCAACTTAATTATTTTTACTTTATTAGGTATATTATAAATATAATAAAGTATTGTGATTGAAAAAAAAATCGATATCGGGGTTTCAACGGAAATACACGTTTTGAGAGTCCCTGATTCCAAAAAAGTGGTTTTTAAAAAATGTTGCGTCCGTCGGTATGTCGGTATGTCGGTATGTCTGTTACCAAGCTGGGGCCTTCAATTTTCAACCGATTTTTCTCAAACTCGGTACATAGGTTCAGTTTGGTCATAATTCCAGATGATTTTTTTCATTTTTTTCCCTAGGCCTTTTTGTAAGGGTACTTCCCTCTAGGCCAAAACAGGATTTTTGGGGTTTTCTCAAAAACGGCTCTAACGATTTCGATTAAACTGGGCACAAGGCTAGACCTTAAGGTGTTCCTAGGATTGGTATAAGCTACATATCCAGAAAAATTTGAGAAGGCTCACATCCTTGGGAAAACTGTTTTTTTTGGGTATTCTCAAAAACAGCTCAAACGATTTCGATTAAACTGGGCACAAGGCTAGACCTTAAGGTGTTCCTAGGATTGGTATAAGCTACATATCCAGAAAAATTTGAGAAGGCTCACATCCTTGGGAAAACTGTTTTTTTTGGGTATTCTCAAAAACAGCTCAAACGCTTTCGATTAAACTAGGCACAAGGCTAGACCTTAAGATGTTCCTAGAATTGGTATAAGCCACATATCCGGGCAAATTCGAGAAAGCCCACCCCCTAGGGAAAACCTTTTTTTGGGGTTTTCTCAAAAATGGCTCTAACGATTTCGATTAAACTTGACATAAGGCTAGACCTTAAGGTGTTCCTAGGATTGGTATAGGCTGCATATCCAGGAAAATTCTAGAAGACCCACACCCTTGGGAAAACCTTTTTAATAATTTTAGTATACTGTTTACGTTCAAGTGCAAGTGCAATAAAACCTCAAAAATCGCATGATAAAATCGTATAATTATTCAAATTGTTCACGTAATCAAATAAATCAAATGAAGAAATAAATAAAACTTGATTAAGTCAAATTAGTGAAGTTAAGAAACTAAAGCTTTTCCTCGTAATAATTCTTACAATTGGCTGCTTTCAATCAAAATATTACAAGAACAACATATCAATTTTATAATATAATAAAGTCTTGTCCGATGTTTCGGACCGTTTATTTATTTTGTTACAATTGTTTCGAATTTCACAAATCGATATATCTTGAAAGTGAACTCGCAAATATGGCTATTTTAAATTTTAATTTTATGACGTTATCAAGAACAACTCTCTTTTTTTTATTGTGGTAAACAAATTTAGGTTTACTTAAAATCTGAAAAGAAATTCGAAAAAATTAGACGAATATTTTAGTTATGTTTTTCACGCGTATCTTGTATGTTTGTAAATTTCTTTTTTATATCATGTAGTTCAAATGGCTGTATGATTTTCGATAGCTATCGTTATATTCGTCCTATTTCTTATAGTGAGGTATAAAGTCCAATTTCTTAGAGTTAGGTATATTTTGTTTTGTTTTTGTACTGATTGACTGTGATATTCCCGATAAACGGAATGTATTGTAAACTTAATATAACATTATAAAATTTTGTCTAGTTTACCTTTTTATTATACCATGCATATATGTAATTAATATGCATGGTATACTAAGTTTAGTCCAAAGTTTGTAACGCTGAAAAATATTGATGCCACGCACAAAATTTTGCCATAGGTGTTCATAGAATCACCTAATTAGTCCATTTCCGGTTGTCCGTCCGTCCGTCCGTCCGTCTGTGGACACGATAACTCAAAAACGAAAAAAGATATCGAGCTGAAATTCTTACAGCGTACTCAGGACGTAAAAAGTGAGGTCAAGTTCGTAAATGAGCATCATAGGTCAATTGGGTCTTGGGTCCGTATCACCCATCTTATAAACCGTTAGAGGTAGAACAAAAGTTTAAATGTAAAAAATGTTTCTTATCAAAAATTAAACAACTTTTGTTTGAAACATTTTTTCGTAAACATCACTGTTTACCCGTGAAGGCGCCAATTAGGCGGAAATTTTATAATATGTACTATACTTGATTATCAGTTATGTATGTGTCACATGTTTGTATGTGTAATGTGATAAAGAAATCAACACTGACTATGCATGGTATTTCAACAATTAACTCTGTCAATTGTTTGTTTTCACTTGTTTTTAATTGGCTTTGAAAAAATAAACAAGAATTTTTTGCTATAAAACAAAAATAACAAAGGATTGTTTAAATATTAGCAAAAGGATTTTCAAATGGTATTTAAACTTTTTTGTTATTTTCAATCAAAATAAAAACACACACCTGTGTGTCTGTTTGAAATAACGGGAAATCGAAATATATATTTTATACCCTTATTTGATCCTACACACACTCACACACATTCCCACTCTCTCAAATAACAGTGATAACAATAATTAAATAAGCATTTTCTATTTCAATAAACACATAAACATTTTATGGTTTGTAAATGGAAACTGACATGAGAATTTTATGTATAATCATCACTTTACATAATTTCGTGTTTAATACGATCGAAAATACATACCCGTACCAATTGTATACGAACATGTGAAGACAAACATAGTTAATTGCTTAAAAACCCTGTATAGAAAGTGTTGAATGCCAGTGCTTGCATTATTTTACCATGTATATGAAATATACCAAGGTATACTAAGTTTAGTCCCAAATTTGTAAAGCTTAATATATTGATGCTATGAACAAAATTTTCGTATAGGTGTTTATAAAATCACCTAATTAGTCCATTTCCGGTTGTCTGTCGTCTGTCGTCTGTCGTCTGTCGTCTGTCCGTCTGTCATCACGATTACTCAAAAACGAAAAGAGATATGAAGCTGAAATTTTTATAGCGTGCTTAGGACGTAAAAAGTTAGGTCAAGTTCGTAAATGAGCAACATAGGTCAATTGGGTATTGGGTCTGTAGGACCCATCTTGTAAACCGTTAGAGATAGAACAAAATTTTAAATATAAAAAATTTTCCTTATTAAAAATATACAGCCTTTTTTAAAACATTTTTTGGTAAACATCATACTGTTTACCCGTGAGAACGCATATTATGCGCAAATTGTAGTTATATGGGTATATCAGTTATGTGTGCGTGTCATGTATGTATGTGTAATGTGACAGAGTAATCAACACTGTCTATACATGGTATTTCAACAATTAACACAGTCAATTGTTTGTTTTCACTTGTTTTTAATAAACACCTGCTATCAACTATCTATCTTTTATAGTTTTGGAGAAAATGGGCACTAAAGTTTTGTCCTAATTACCGCTGTCACGTGTAAACCACGATGTTAACGAAATAATGTTTCAAATAAAAGTTGTTTATTTTTTGATAAGGAACATTTTTTATATTTAAACTTTTGTTCTATCTCTAACGGTTTACAAGATGGGTCCTACAGATCCAAGACGCAATTTACCCCTGTTGCTCACTTACAAACTCAAACTCACTTTTTGCGTCTTGAACACGCTATAAAATAAAAATTTTGTTCGTATACTTATTATTTCTAAGCGTTACAAACTTAGAACTAAAATTAATATACCTTGATATATATTTCAAGTATACAGGGTACAAAAACAATAAGCAACCCTATAAGGAAAGAATTAGAAGAAACCCTATCAGAAAGAGTAAACCGTTTGATAACAAACTTTGACTGACTTTTTATTGTACGTTGGGTCAATATTGATAAATATAAGGTATCTATTAAATAATTATTTAAGTAGTAATTAATGAATAATTAGGTAAAAAAAACCGCATAATAGACAGACACTTAGTCATGAATTTAAGCCTATTTTGCGGTTTGATTGACCCTGAACTAAGGTATGTATAGCTGAGCACTCCATCTTCTGCGCCCCCTATTTCGGTAATAAATAAAAGTTTCACACAAAATTTGAAGAGAATTTTATCCTCTACAACTTTTATAAAAATGTTAACACGATTGAAGGCAAAGGAAACGATCGATATTTTTAAAAAAAACTTATTTTTGCGACCTATGGCCTTAAATATTTTAGGACGTGCACACACGACTGGGTATATGTATAATTTTGAGTACAAAAATTCAGTTTATTCCGTTATTTTCCTAGGTTGACCACTTTCAATAAGATGATCGGGCTTGTAGGTAATACTGATATTTTTGAATCGATTATGGTACAAAACCAACAAATAAAATTTACTTTTACAACAATAATTATTCGTAAATATTTTATTTTACGTTCTACGAGTGTGAGACGTAGAGAAACGTAGACATGCAAATAGAATATACGTAGACATTCCTCCACATTTGTACTAACTATATTAAATCCTTCCTTTTAAACATATCATCATCAACAAACTTGTAATTATTTTTGTTTACATTTATAACAAACAAACAAACAAACACACAAACAAATAGACCGACAGCTACACACATACATACGTACACTCGTAGAATTGTGAAGGTAGCAAGCGAATGAGCGCTAGCGTGTGTGTACTTTATACAATACAAGTTTTAAAGATGAAAGAAATAAAATACGGGAAACTGCATTGCATATCTCTTAGAAGAAAATTAGAACATACAGCAAACTCATAGACAGACTACTGCACTGATATTTATAAATGAACTAGTCGTTATTCATCCGATTCGCTGGACAACTTCAAAACTTGGGCTGTGCAGCCTTAATCATATCCTTTAACTTTTAAAAATCAGCGCATTAATTGACTACATACTCCCGATGAAGACGTTCTTTTCTAATCAATAGGGTATTATCGTTAGTCAAAAATAAATAATGAAATTTGAAAAAAATTAAAATTTATGTAAAAATATTCTTAAATATTCTGATTTCGAGTCATAAAAGCTCATTTTTCCTTTAAAATATTTAAATTAAAAATCGTAATTTTTAAATTGTATATCACGTGATCTAAAACGCGGGTAAGCCCTGCTGTGATGTCATAGCGGTATGAGTCATAGACCATCAATTAGTTCAGTGTAGACAGCTGGGTATAATATATGCATAGATAATAAGTATTTATATTTATTTTAATCAGATGTCTATGAATATATCTGTCAAATTATCTGTTTTATTTCATATAGTGATACCCATATTACGTCATCAAATTGGATGCCCGCGTTTTTGACAGTTTAAAAAAAGGTTTAAAATTTAATTTAAGTTTTTGGCAAGAAAGTGTGTGTATTATTCCGAAATAAATTTTTGGTCTCTTTTTATTAGCAAAATCAACATTTTGAAGTACTTTTTCAAAAATAGTGGAATACCCTATTATTGTTGTTTTTTTTAAATGCCATTTTGGCTAAATGGTACTTCAGTATTATAGATTAAAAAAAACTCAATGATCTCCATTCATTTTATTGATAAAAAAAATACACATTTAATCATAAAAATTGTTTATTTGAGAAAAATAAACAGTTTAAACTAACTTATCTGATTTTTCGAGTACTTTATTTTTTTAGTTTTCCCACAAAAACTACCAGTTATAAGAAAACGACCCGGTACGATTTAAGAATCTATACACAATGGACTACTCTCCCCTACGAACAAACATTATCACACAATATTCGTCCTAGTCCTCGATACTCCCTCCATAAGATGCCAAAAATATCTTGGACGTGAGGTCGGTTTTCATTGTCAAAGCTCGGTTCACTCGTTGCGTGGTATAAATCCTTAAGTTTGAACCCCATCGATCGCTACGTTAGTAATAGATACTTATAATATTTATACCTCTAAGATATTTATGAAATGAACACTCTTTACAACTCTTTTGCAATTCATACTTAGACCTACAACTCTTTAGAGTCGTCAAAAAATGCGAGAGGATCAAGAAAGCTCTTCTCATCTGTAGCTATCACATTAGTTTTTTCACCGTTAAATGTATATATGATAACTATTACACCAATATTTACATCCCCAAAATAAAGAGCCAAGCGGCTGGAATCAAGAATGTATTCAGTCTGGCTTGGATCTCTAGCCTAGTTTTGGCTTTCGGTCTCAGAGTCAAGCTGACGATAATATGAGGGATCATATTTGGAAGAAGGGGAAATCTTTATACAACAAACAACCAGATTCAAATTTCGTGCCGCAAAAGAATTATGTAAATTTGACGTGAATTATAGTCAAGTTATTTAGAAGTTTTTTAAAAGTTACAATGATTACAAACAGACGCACCAACAATTACGTATAAAGATAGAGAAATATACCATCGTTAAACTTTCAAATAAAGAGACTTTGGGGGTTCATTTAATTAGGTTTTTGTTTTTGTATTAATTGTTTTTGAAATGTGTTATTTTATTCTTGTTTTGTACGTTAGTTATTCTTGTTTTTAATTTACATAGATTTTGTAATGTACTCTAATCTCGGTATATTTAAAATACTTACAGCCATTGGCATAACTACACACAACAGTTCGATAAATAGGTGCAAAGATATGATTTTTCAACAAACCTCCGAAGTAACACAACAAACTTTTATGAAGTAAGACATAGCAGCCTTCGCGATCGCAGCTCTTCCACCAAAAAATATACTAAATATGTTTGACTTACTGACCTGTAACTAGGGCGTAACTAGTAGGAGGATGGTAATCTTAAACAACCGAAATCAGCTCTACAAAAAAAAAATAAACCTAATTGAAGTTAGCCAACCAAATTGTGAAATACGTCAAAAACAGAAGACACATAAACAGGTTATCATATCGCAAAGTTTGGCTTATTGACTACTTGACGTCATTAGAAATTTTCTCAATGAGGGATACTGAATTTCTAAATTCCCCTTCCAGTACATGTATAAAAACTCAAGCTATTGGCATGCCCTAAATCTCAATCATTACCGACTCAGTGGTAGACTAACGCCTTTGAACGTTTAACTACTAACTGGGAGTATGCGGGTTCGAATCCAGGCAGCGGCAGTGTGAACAAATTATAATTAATGGGGGGTGCAGAATTGGTCACATTGTCGTCGCTTGGATAAGAACGAAGTATCCGATTCCACCCACATCATAAAATGTATTTGTATATATGTAGTTTAAATAAATAAAGATTAAAAAATAATGATGTGAGTGGCCTCTGTTAAGGCATATGCCAGAGAGGTTAAACCCCATTATTATTATTATTTAAATCTCAATATTTTCACAAACGCTCTGTATCATTTTCAATTGAACAAAATTGCTTTTATTACGTTTTTGTTTTTTAATTAATACAAAAATTTTTAATCGACAATTTGAGTAATTTATTTTTGTTAAGTTAAAAATAAACATTTAATATAAATACAAATTACATTGAAAAACGGAAATAATTTCCTTTGAGAAATTCTATCTGGTGCTGGGCTGATGAGTGTAGGTATCTACTTTAAACACGAGCGGCATGCAAACAGTATACACAAATACAGAGTCATCATCAACTCTGTTTATAGGTATAAAGCTAACGTAAATTTTTTTTGATTTATTACAAGTCAAATTTTTATGTGGGAATATATATGGTACGAGAGCTGGCAACGTTATCCAGTGTTTTGTAAAGGTAAATTTCGGATATTCCTTACCTCATTGTATTTAAGTAGGAATGAAGTATGTCTTACACCTGCGAGCGGTTGCATTAACTAACACTGATGGGGACTAGTACAGCCAAATTAAAATTGCATTTTTGTACCAAGTATATATAAAATATATCAAGATATACTAAGTTTAGTCCCAAGTTTGTAACGCTTAAAATATTGGTACTACGAACAAAATTTTGGATTCATAAAATCACCTAAAGAGTCCATTTCCCCTCGTCTGTCTGTCCGTCTGTCAAGACAATAACTCAAAAACGAAAATAGATATCAAGTTGAAAATCTTACAGCGTGTTCAGGACGTAAAAAGTGAGGTCGAGTTTGTAAATGAGCAATCTTATAAACCGTTAGAGATAGAAATAAAATTTTAAATGTAAGAACTATTTCTTATAAATAAATTAACAACTTTTGTTTGAAACATTTTTTCGAAAACATCACTGTTTACCCGTGAAGACGCAAATTAGGTTCAAACATTGTATAGTATGTATTATATGGGAATATCAGTCACGTGTCTGTGACATGTATGTATGATTGACTATCTCTCTTTCCTTACATGAAGTGAAAAAAAACAAACGATTCCGAATTCAACACTGTCTATAAATGGTATTTCAACATTTTACTCAGTCAATTGTTTGTTTTCACTTGTTCCTACTTAAATTCAATAAAAAAATAAATATCTAAAATCCATTCGCCTTAATATAATTTATTTAGACTGTGCTCTTCGAATAACCAATTGTCATTTGTTTGTCTAACATCACTGAGCAAGGGTAATATTCAGAGAGAGCTATCATTTTTAAGTTATGAGCCTTACGTCCAAAAAAAACACTGAAATAAGTCCAAAAAACATGTACGAAAGCTTTATACCTATTAATATTATGTGATATACGTTATACCCGCTACCTCCGCCGTATAAACGTTTTGTAATGTTTTTTTATCTTAACATTTTTACCTCAATATATAGAATACCCCCCATCTAATAGGAAATATTATATTTTGTACGCTACCTCTGCCGCATTTTTAACGGGAAAAATAAATTAATTTTTTTTTTTTTTTTTTGTTAATGTTTTACAATTATTTTGATATTACGAGTACGTTGTACGTGCAGAACTGTATATCTTTATCGTATTTTTTCCGAAACTGTTAGAGATAAACATTTGCCAATTGATACCTTCAAATTATCAGATTATTAAGCCTTATTTCATCATATCAACTCCACGTGATAATCAGAGAAGATCCAAATTGAGTTTTCCAACTTTAATTTTTTTTTTAAACATAAAATATAATATTATTTTCGAAGAAAATTTTTTTAACGAAAATCACATTTAATTCATTTAATATGAAAAATGATGTGAGGCACATTAGACCTTCTTCAAAAATTTATTCGTTCGAGGTCATTTTCTATTGATTTCCGCAAGTTTTTGTGTTTGATTCGGCTATAACTTGGCGGATGTTAGTTTTTAAGTGCTCCAAATGTGTAGGTTTTTTTTATATAGACGCGACTCTTAAGAAAACCCTCAAAAAATAAATCCAATGGCGTATATCTTGGCTGAACGCATGCCACAATGATACACACGCCTTATTGTATCTTGAATGCTTAAAGTTTTCTCAAGCTTTTGCAGAATTATGGGAATTATTCGCTCACTAGGACGATTAAATTGACCATAATCTTCCCGTAAAAGTATATACACAGCTCTTACCGAATTGTTATTTGCGTAGAGTAAGTGAACAATTTGAGCGATGTTGTGAGTTACTTAATCGATTCTTATCGTAAATGACATTGTATCATCCTTTATTAACTTAGTGAAAGGGAATCTCCTTAGCATTAACAGGTAGGTTTTTTATGTATGTTCCCTTATACGTTCAGAAATTCCCAGAGGTTATTTCCAAAATGAGAGATCGAAGGTTTCCAATTGGTAGACAGCTTCAAGTAATTGTTTTATTGTGTTTAAATAACTCTTTTTCTAATAAATCTATATTTTAAATTAGAAATGCTAGTTTTTCACACCAACTGAGAGGTATCAAAATCATTATAAATATTTATTTAAAACGTGTTTTAATATTTATATGTGTCTTGGACAGAATCTGGTGTAAAATTCCAAAAAAAAAAATTGTCTACACTCTTTTGTTTGTATATAGAGGTTATGTGGTTCTTTTGCTTAATTTTTTTTCGTATAATGTTGTTAGAATCAAGTAAACACTTGAATACTAGAAAAAATTTAAATATATCTATGTATATTACTTTTTTTACTTTCGTGTGACTATGTAAAGTATATGAAGGGAATTGGGATTTAGTTGGGCTTTAATTTTTAACCGAAAATACCAAATATAGAAGAAAATTACAAAAACTCGCCTAAACTAGATAATAAAAGCTACCCTACTGTAAATAATTAGTCGGTAATTGTCCCACTGTAAATACTTAAGTAGCACTCGACCGATTTTTTTCATTATGTGATTCCAATAAGTCATTTACATTTACACATAGACAAACTAGACTTTTTTTAGTGTAAGTGGGCCATGTTAGAATAAGTAGCTATGTTAGAGTAAGTAGCCGTCCAATACATAATAAAGCTATTTATGATTATAGACAATCATTACAAATTTAACTATTATTATAAACTAAACACTACTCGTATATTTTAATTTTTCCGGTTTTCCATTTTTAATTTATAATTATTTTTTAATATTTGTTTTAGTGGCATCACTCACGTCAAAATCTCGTACGTTACCCTTCGGGTACAAAACCTTTCTTAACAAATGATTTCTTGATACAAATTATGTTTTCTTGGACCGAGATTTTTTTCTTGAAGTTAGAAAGTAAAAGAGAGAAAAAATATTCTTGGAGCGAGAAGATATTTACTTGCAGCAAGAAAAGTCCAAAAAAGCTTTCTTTTCTTTTTAGTATTCTTAAGCCAAGAAAGTCATTCTTTTTGTTTTTATTATTCTCTTTTTTTTTTACATTTTGATAGTTTTTTTACGTTTACATAGTTTACATTAAAGCCGAACGAAGTATTAAGATTAGTGTATTTTATTACAAATAGCGCAAATAACTACAAGTATTTAAAAAAATATAATCTTTATATATTATAAATGCGAAAGTAACGTTGTTTGTTTGTTTGTTTGTTACTGTTTCACGCTAAAACTAGCGAATGGTTTTTAATGAAACTGTACAGCAATATAGCTAATACTTCAGAATAACACATGAGATATAATTTATAAAGATATATTAATAAAAAATTTAAAAAAATTTAAAAATTAATTTAATTTGACACTTGACATTACCATAAATTACAGATTTCTGTAAAAGTAGTCATTGCACATTACCATAAATTACAGATTTCTGTTAAAATAGTCAATATGAAATATATCACAGCCATCTTTGCTGATAGACTCAATGAATACTGAGATTTTTATACTATTAAAAAAATTGAAAACCATACATATATTTTACCTGTGTAAAACAATATTTACCATTATTTCGAGTGTTATAGAAAAGGAATAAGCCAGAGCAATCTTTATCAATCTTTACTTTTAAACCCAGCGAAGCGGGTGGGTATCACTCTAGTTCATTATAATTATTTTACCTGAAGAAGCATTTTTTATGAAAATTATATTATATAATTATATTAATAAAATCATAGAAATTCATTTTTTCGCCAGAATCGATAAATAACTGTATGGACAAACAAAGAAATTGAGAAATATTTGAAAAAACAGGATCTTCGAAATTTTTAATATTTACTTTTAAAATTGATTTCTTGAAACTTTGGCTGGCATAAATGTCAATAAGAAAATAAAAACTGTTACAACGTGAATAGTTTTCTCCAATATTGAACTTTGAATTTTCTGAACCACTTCTATCCGAAAGTAGACATGAGATTTTACTCTCCGCATACACTCAATGCCATTTCCTCTTCTTTAAATCTTATCTAGAACTTTTTACATTTTTATGTAGAGAGATAACACACAAAAAAAAATAAAATAAAATAAAAATATTCGAATAAAATGATTCAATTTGAAAAACAAATAAACAGATTCTGAGTTTATAATATCTAAAGAAGTAAAGATTCGCGTTTTATTTTATGTAAACATTAGCAGCGTATTCACAGAATAAAAATGATTGAAATAGAACGTTGAATCGTATACTGTTTGTAAACCATATCTTTAGCCATTTATATTATAAGAAATAAATTGGCAGTAAATAATCGGTGTGATACTTAAGTCGTGTGAGGGCGACCCCTGTAGTCCACACGACTAACTTCCCAGAGGGGGAAAAACATTAAAAAACAGGTCTTGTTAGCCCTCATAGATTATTTATCGAACATGTTCTGCAGCTTATGCTGGAACGATCATTATCTCCATAGATAAATAATGTGTTTTATCCACTTTTCAGATTCTGTTTATTCAGTTTTTCCCAGTTTTTTATTACCATTCAAAAATGGCTCAACTAATTCTGATGAGAACACTTTCAGTTCTTGAATACGCGATTACGCGTCGAATAAACCCAGTCACGTGTTAATGTCATAACTGATTCGCGAAATAATCGAAGCGAATAAATCTGAACAAACATACGCACATATGTACACACACACACACAGACATCACATTGAAAAAGTTTGATTCGGGTATTGCGGCGCGGAAATATATAAAACTGGAGATTTTCAAAATCGGTCCCATTACATTAACATTCTCTCGGAAGTTAAAAAGAAGAGTTCTTACGGGCGTTCTTATGTATAAAACAAAGAGGGATTGTATATATGTATACATGAACCCAGTTGACCAGACTCATTACTTGAAGTTGTACACATATAATACCAACCACACACAGTAATACATAATCATAACTTGCCATAACATACAGTACACCTTCCCTCTTTGTTTTATACATAAGAACGTCCACAAAAACTCTTCTTACTTCTTAATATACGTATGATATTTTGATTTTAAGGATCAATTTTGTTAATTATTTAGGTGATTAAAACTATTCAAAGCGTAAGTATCAACTGAAAAGAGCTCTTAAAGACACTTTATGAGAATTGTGTTTTAAATAGATAAATTTTCTTAAAACTTGTAAAATATAATTGATGAAAATTAATTTTATTATTGTATAGTTAAGAATTGTTTTCTTATATTCAAAAAAGGTTTAAAATTAATTATTAAACTTAAAATAAATTTTACAACTAATTTATTTAATTAGTTATTGCTTTAGTATAAACTTTTTAAGATCTTTGTCTATATACAACTCACATATTATATTATAATAAAACATGTTAGTTGAACGTGTTTTATTAGAACATTAATGTTTAGGAAACAAACATAAACAATAAGTTCTGTTTTAAACATGTTTCGTTGATAGATTATTATATATTTTACAGTTTATATAATAAATAGAATAATAATAACGAGGCACAACTTCTTGATATATCGATAACATAATTTTCATCAATTTTCTTACATATTGTCATGTTTACAGTGTGATTCAAAACATACAACTATCAAGAAGTCCTTTTTCTTACAGCCAACAAAACGAATATCCACGACATTGTGAAAATCGAAATGTTTGGGGTACCGCACAATGAACACACCATATTGTCTAAGGTTGACAGACAAAATCAAGAATTTTATTTGAACCAACGTGGACAATGGATGGGGTAATTTTCATCCAAAAGGTACTAAAATCAGGTTAATTTAATGATTGGATGCAGAATTTCTAAGATATCGCAATATTTGGATCTGCTGTGGAGTTGTGCAAAGTTTTATGGTTTTAGATGAGTAGATCAAAAGTTTCAACGTTCCTAAAGAACACAGATTATTAATTTACAGATGTAATAACAATAACTTCTAAATAGACTTAAAAACAGTAACTTGTGGAATTAAGAATTATTTGCCAAATCGCTAATTTTAATTTTTTAATTTTACAAAACGGTTCTTACAAAAGTATTTGATCTTTCGACTCAAATCTTTGTGCAACTTGTTGAAAATTACTAAAATCTACCCCAAACATTCAAAATCTGTCAAAAAAATATCTTTAATATTGCTGCTTTTATAGTTAATATCTGGATGACCGAGCTTCGCTCGGTTATTCGCCAATAGATGTCAGCAAGAGTCATATTTTTCACTTTAGACTACTCAAACGCCTCCTTTTTGTTATGTTATAATTTGCATTGTATTTCATTAACTACGTTATACACCAATAGATGTCTGATGAATTTTTCATGAAAAGACGGATAAAACGACATTTCTGATAAATGAAACCTAGCTAGATCGACTTATCGCCCCAAAAAACCCCTACATACTCATTTTCATGAAAATCGTTGGAGCCATTTCCAAGATCTTTGATATATATATATATATATATATATATATATATATACAAGAATTGCTCGTTTAAATATATAAGATAAGATTTTTGGCCAAAAAATCCGTTTTCTTTGTTTTTTCCGACAAAAATATGTGATTTTTTTTTTTTAATTTATAACTTTTTTGACATATTACTATAACTGAAATGTTGTTGTGTTTCTGACCACTGAAAGATTGGAAACCGATTTTAAGTGTTGGTATATTTCATATACATGGTATAAAAATAAAAAATAAAAGCAGTTTTGTTATAAAACTTATACATGATCTTTCCATTTCTGTCAAAAAAAAAATTTGGTTCAAAATCCCTATTGTGCCATAGCTTTCAAATAGAAGATAAACGAAAAATTTTTTATGAGTAAATGTGTGGGCAAACGAATTCACTCAGCCTTTTATGGAAATTCGCATTTGACAGCGTTATTTTTACGGAGCCATAAATCACCCTAGCATCGTATTCAGTTATATAATGTACGTATGTATTCTTAATGGTTTATGATGGTAAATGTACCAGAATATAAATTTCAAAGTTAACTATCACGAAGATAATATTAGAAATAGCACCTAGTATAATACATTTAGTCGTGCCATTTTAGCATTTCTAAGAAAATTTTTTTGTACCTCAACCTATCGAGCCAGTTTTTTTTTTTTATGATCAGTAAGATCCATATATCGGAATCTACATCTAACTTTTTGCCGCTAGAAAGTATTGGTTTTTGTCATGGGCCACATAGGCCAATCATTAGAATCCATTTATAAGGTGAATTTTGAAAATTTTAAAACCTTGAAAATATGGGCCAGAATCGTATACTCGGGAGTTTTTGTGGTCTCTGATCACTATTCCGAAATCAGAATTTCGATATAATCTCCCACTCTTGGGATAATTTACCTCGCTGGTCCAAAATTGCAATATTCTGTAAATATTCAACAAAATGAATAAAAAAAGTATACTCAGGGGTTTTTGGGGTCACTGATCACGTTTCTGAAATAAGAATGAAGATGTACTTCCGTCTTCAGGGATTATTCGCCCCCGCTGGTCCAAAACAGCAGGATTTTGTAAATATTCGACAAAATGGGCCAAAAAAGTACACTCGGGGGTTTTTGGGGTCACTGATCACGAGTCCGAAGTTAGAAAGGAGATGTACTCCCCCCTCTTCTTGGGGTGTTTCGTCCTTCGTTGACCTAACACTGCCATTTTCTGTAAATATTCAATTTGGATCAGCGTGATCACCTCTCGTGGGGTGAATTAACCCAAGAGGGGGGAGCATATCGAAATTATGACTTCAGAATAGTGATCAACGATCCCGAAAACCCCCAAATGTACGTTTCCTGCCCATTTTTTTTTTGCATATTTTCATGGTTTTGAAATTTTCAAAAATCACCTATTATAATAATAGGCTTTCTTGGCCCATAGAAATGGCCAAACTTTCTAGCGGCCAGAAGTTAGATGTAGATTTTGATATATGGACCTTCCTGAACATTTAAAAAAAAAACTGGCCCGGTAGGTTGAGGTACATAAAAATTCTACATTTTAGCCTTTTTTGATCTAAAATGATTCGTCTAATTCTACAAAGCAGACAGATATACGGACGAGACGCGATAAACTTAAGTATGTATGTGTATATAATGAGAAAGATAATAATAAGATACAGTTTAATATCTATCGTATCGTTCCCATAACGATAATCGATAATTATAATATAGTTAACACTTCCTGGAGTAAATATTATAATTATTATCATGTGGTAATTTAATTAATTATTAATTGTTAATAAATCTTTTAATTAATAATTATTCTTTTAATCATTATTTTCGCGCATCCTGTCTACAGGGTATTCTACAGTAGCATTAAAAATTTCACTTAAAGTCAACATTGAATCCATTTATCCAAGACCTTTGATCGAGGCCGTATTTTATACGAGATTTCAGATAGGAAATATACTTCTTATCTTTTCATTTTAAGATTCGAAGAACTTCTTGTACTGTCAGAAAATCCAGCAGGAAAAACAGCGTGAGGTCAAAATGTAACTGATCTGGTCCTTAATGTATATTACCTACCTTTTTTTCAATTAGGCGGGAAGTATAGCGTTTCTGCATGGTTTTCCGTGCGACAAATTCGTGCAGATTGTCTATTTGCCGCTCGAGTGATAAAATCACAGTAATATCTCGAACTTACGAGATAGATGGTATTAAGTGATGACCGTATATAAGTGTCATTTAAGGCAGAATGATTGAGAAAAGTTTAGTCATGGTTTTATACATCTCCAGAAAATTTGGCAGTCGTAGACGTGTTTACTCTTTAATAACCTTATTCAACATTTTTTCCATTAGAAAAGTCTTGAATGATTGAACGATACCTGATAAATACTTTACAGTCAGTGATTACTTTTATAACAAATAATTAAATTTATTGTTAACGCTACACGGTCTCTTTACGAACTAGATTTTTCAAATTACTCTTTATTCTCCATGGAAAATTAGGGACAAATTTTCCACTTATTCAAAAGCTATGCGTATATAGTTTAGCTTACTGCTATAAGTACTCTGAATCATTCAAGGAAAATTATACCTAATTATTTTCTATTATTGTCAATAAATTAACAATTTTATCACACAATTTACAAAAACAACATTTACAGCAATAATTATGAGTTATTTGGATAGTAATTTGAAGACTATAAAAACGAAAAAAGCTAATATTACATTCATTTAACGTCAAAATGAGTTGTTTTTTCGATTAATGTGTGGAATAAATTTATTTCTTTAAGTGCGAGTTAAGACTAAACCACACGGTATCAAGTAAATACTGTAAGTACTTGATTTCTGAAATCATATACTAAATCCGTTAATATATATTTGTTTTTTAAATTTGACCCCTAAATTTTATTTAGAAAGATTCCAATAGGACTCTGAATTGCAAAAGATGTTTCTAACAACTTAACGAAGATATATACTCAAAAATTTTCGAGCTTTTTGACTAAGAGTGCGCTCTTATTATAGACATCCCAATCTTAAACTGTGACTACGAAACTTCTCTGGAATACAAATCAATGTAAACATTCGCTCCAAGAGCCTTAAGACGAATGAATTTTAAGATTTTCTCCATATCTAGATCAGATCACGGCTTAACCGCGTCCTTCAGATCAGTGTTAGAGTAGAGGAACTGTAAAGGGGCTTTTGACGCGAGTCATCAAAACTTTCAATTATTCTCTGTGTGTGGTGCGATGCTAAAATCCGTTTTCAACGCAATGCATTATAAGGTTATATGAACCTTCCTTCTAACAAAACCTCAAACTGACTTATTATATTTTAATTATCATCATTTTTGGTACTGCATTCCTACAAAAAAGATAGGTATCACATTTAACATATGAATTAAAAGAAGGCATAAATGACGGTAGTAGAATCATAGTGATTCAAGTAGCATTTTTTAACTCTTCATAATTCTTTCATGCCGCACTCATTTAATTGTAATTTGTCATCATTTTCTCCGAGAAATCCCAGCCTCTTACTTCATAAAAAATTTAATTTTTAATGTGTAAAAACGAATATTCTATTTTTAAATAAATTTTAATATTTATTAAAAATAAATTATCTTTATTTTATTGCAAATATAAAATTGTTACTTGGGTCACTATAATTCTACCATCACCAAATACTTTTCTCTATTGTATTGTATTTTTTTGGTGCTATACAATTGCTAAAATGAAGGAGGCTCTGTTGCCAACCCCAGAAAAAAATGCATAATATACAGAAGTTTGAGCTATAAATCTAACGCCATATAAGCTCCGCATTTAGATCCATTTCTGAAGAAGCGCTCACTAAAACTAACTTGCAAACGTGAGATCTTACTTGAAAGTCGAAACAAGCATATTATTTCGGGTACTTTTGCAATATACATATATATTTATGCGCTTTCCCCGGCAAGGTAGTCTCTTTCATGAATAGATATGTGGTATATGATACCATCCTCTATTATCACGATATTATAGTTGGACTGATGAATTCTAAGCACGTTCCCAAGTACTTGACCCATATTACATAACACCTTACGTTATATATTGCCGTATATCATAGTATTAAAGATATCAACGATATGTTGTTCTATTTCATATGATCAAACCAAGCAAATAAGACATTTTATTAGTTAAATTCTGATACGAGCAGTTGTAGGTTTTTAATTTTTTTTAAAGGATTATCGGGGCTCGCACTATCACAGCACTTGGCAAACAATATAAAGTTAGTTCAAGTATTATTTTAACTACAAAATGCCAGTAAAACCCTCGACAAGGCCTATGGCTTTTGTATATACTGAAAAGCTTTTTTCATTCTAAAAGTTTTTAAATGTAGGCAATTTTTTTACGCAAATATGTTACATATAGTCTAAAATTGATAAAAGTTGAAAACATTAATAGCAAAAAAATATAAGTTGCAATAAGAAATTAAAACACCATATTGAGGTTAGGTTCTTTTTCGGTTAAAATAATACTTAAACAATATATGTACATTCTTTTCTTTCTAAAATTTCATTTTTGTATTTGATATTTAACATTTCCTGTTAAAATCGATGCATATATGAACAATTTGCCAGGTGCTGTGAAATTTTTTTTTTTATAAATTAAGAAACTTAAACTTTACATTCAGAAACTGCTCGTTATACCATGTATATATGAAATATACATAGTATATTAAGTTTCGTCCCAAGTTTGTAACGCTTAAAAATATTGATGCTACGAACGTATAGGTGTTCATAGAACCTAATTAATCCATTTCCGGTTGTCCGTCAGTCCGTCCGTCCGTCCGTCCGTCTGTGGTCACGATAACTCAAAAACGAAAAAAGATATCGATCTGAAATTTTTACAGCGTACTCAGGACGTAAAAAGTCAGGTCAAGTTCGTAAATGAGCATCATAGGTCAATTCGGTCTTGGGTCCGTAGGACCCATCTAGTAAACCGTTAGAGATAGAACAAAAGTTTAAATGTAAAAAATGTTGCTTATAAAAAAATAAAAAACTTTTGTTTGAAACATTTTTTTGTAAACATCACTGTTTACCGACGAGGGCGTTAATTAGGTGCAAATTTTATAGTATGTATTAATATAGGAATATCAAAGTGAATATCTTTTGTTATTTACGTGACGTCAAAAAAACAAACGATTGCGCATCAACACTTGCGCATTATATGAGAATATCAGTTAAATATGTCAGATATGTATGTATGTGAAATGTGACAGTGTGTTATCAACACTGCCTATACATGGTATTTCAACAATTAACTCAGTCAATTGTTTGTTTTCACTTGTTTCAGAATTTAAGTTACCAAATGTCTTATTTGCTTGGAGTAATATGATATATATATATCATACATGATTTCTAATTGACTTGTAATAACATGTACTTAATTTACTTCAAATAATAAAAATAATTTATCATTAAAAGTCTAAAGATACAACTAATAGAGTTAATTTTCAAATATCCTGTAAATACGAAACTGAGTAACATACGTCCTACATTACGTCCAAATAAGTCTCTGATCTAGCAATGACATTCGGCATTTGTTCCGACTTCGCTAGTATCCATTATTCTCTATCAACAAGTAGGCCTTCAGCCTTGTTCGAAGTCTCTGACGCCATTTATCAGTTTTGTTTTAGTTTTGCAACCACCAAAAGTGATTGAGAATTATGAAAATTGTCTATAAATGTTTTTTGGCGGAATTCTAACAATTGACGTGAATAGCATCCAGATAAGTTTCCTGATCCATTTTTCAGCTTAGGGACTGATCTATTATGAACTATGTTAGCCAAGTTTAAATGTTTATCGTTTTGTAATATAAATAATTTTGAAATGAAAACATAAACCTATTTTTCAATTTGTCTGTGTTTACAAATATGTATTATTATAATCTTCTAATAAATTATTGCATCGAGGTATAATCAATATCATATTTTAAACCAATATTGATTTTACAAAAGGAATAATATTATCATGAACACAGATTAATTAGATTAATTGATAATCAATTTAAAATGATAATTATCTAGCTGGATAATAGTAATGACAATTGTGTAGGTATAGATATTGATTATGTTATGGAACATGACATGGTCTAAGGGTCGATCATAGTAAACTCTCCCAGAAAACATTGAATTTCGATTAAGGTTTTCGATGAAAAAAAATTAGGATTCAGCACCAAAAAATTCAAATCTATAAAATTGTGAACAAAAGGGAGGATAAGTTACTTAGGTCAAGGAAAGTGAGGACTATAGCACGGTAGTCTTTGTTTTTAAAATTTCTCAGCAAAGCGGGCGAGTATCTGCTGTAAAAGTAGGTATAAAATAAAATGATTCTACATCAATATAAAAGCTAATCTTGTTAATGAAAAGTACCTGTTTTTTAAATGATCTATTCCATACGTGACCCAAAATAAGGCATTTTTTCTAAAGTGGCCAAGTAAGTCAAAAGAATGGACGCCTTTGATATAGATAAGTAAGTTGTAAACTTATAGAATTTGTAATTCTAGGTTATAGAACAAATTTGGTCCATTAACTGTCGAAATGAAAACATTTATGTAAGGAAAGGCTTTACTACGATCCGTTTTCCAACTAATTGGTATACCCAATGCACCCTCTACTAAATATGTAATATTATTGTTTTAAATTGATATGGTAATGGCTTTTACCGATTATTGTTTGTATGAAACGAATAGTTGATGGTCAACACATAATTTGGTTATTTTGGGTCATTTACACGTAAAACATTAGAGAACCATTATATAACGGACATGACGAAGGAAAACGATCTTAAGTTTTTCTATTTTTTTATGCTCTGTTACTATTAGACTAATATCCATCTTCAAAATATAGTTAAGAGTCAATATAACAGGATAAATTGCTTTTGATCTTTTATTTACCTCAACTGCTTTTACAAGCCTACTAATTTAAGGTATCTACAAATTTTCGACTCTCTATCTTCTTTACTTTTGGAAAAAATGGACACTAGAGTTTTGTCCTAATTTGCACCCTCACAGTGCTGTTTACGAAAAAATGCTTCCAATAAAAGTTTTTTTTTTATAAGGAATATTTGTATATTTAAACTTTTGTTTTATCTCACTAGATGGGTCTTACGGACTCAAGACCCAATTTACTTATGTTGCTCATTTACGAACAGTTCTTGACAAACTAATAATAGTTTTAATCCTTTAGAAATATCTATAAAATGCAATTCTGCTCAACATAAACTATGAATTTATATCTGACCAGTAGCTTTTTCACATTCGAACAAGTTATACTTTGAATATTGCGTATATGTAATACATAATGCATATGCAAATTTTCAAATACACAAGTCCATTATGAATCCTATGTACATTTATTACGCTTGTACTCAAGTTTCAGCCTTTTACTTTCCACAAATATTTTGATGCCTTTTTAGAAAAGTAGAGAAGAAAATAAAACCTTTTTTCATGAAATTTCTATTATAATTACAATTAAGAAAATAATTCTTTAAAACTAAAATAAAAGTATTAAAAATGAACTGCAGTTGTTTTTAAACAAGCTTTTGACACAGCCATCAGAACAATAATTCTAAATTTATTACCTAAAAACCTTATTTTCAGTTTGTTCATTAATTATGATAAAATAAAGGAATTTCAAAAGCATAACGGAGATAACTTTTTAAATGACACATCAGCTAGCGACGGTATATTATAAGAATATTTTTTTAGGGTGAAATAAATGCTTCCTCTTTCTGAACATGATGAATGTACTTTACAAAAACAGAGACTTTCAAAGAATGGCATGCGGCACAGTTCGAATTTTCATCTCTTTTCGTTATCAATGGTTTTAGTTTAGAAGCTTTTAAATATGCTCTTTACATCCAACAGGTGCTACCATCTATAAGCATAGCATTGTAAGCTCTTGAATTGGTTTTTAACTTAAATAATAAATTTTTTCTAACTGTTAAAAAATCAATCAATTTATGTTCAATGTTTTTCAAGGCAAACACCAAAACACCTTGAACTTGTTTTTCTATAATCAGTATTTCGATATTTAATTGTTCATTAAACTAATGAAATAACATTATGGTTTATCCGGTCACTGAGCAAACTGCTATTCTTGTTTATAGCAATAGTCGGCCCAAGCGAACTATTTTACGGTATTTCAACAAATTTTACATTTAGAAAATACCTAAAGTTAAAAAACTTGCGATGATAGATTTAAGATTTTTATAAACTTACAGTGTGGCTTGGCACAAATAAAAGGAGTAAACTAATGAAACATGCATTAAGTATGCCGTATGTGTAATGTGTATTGCATAAAACAGATGGATAAACATGTCTTTCAAACAAAAATAAGTCTTTAAACACTCGTTCGATTCTCTGCTACTGACATGTGTTATGCAATTCTATACATCCACTCTTTATTCTCTCTGGGAGCTACATCTACAATTATTGGAAGAGAAAGTAATATTGGATAAAGTATGTTTAGAAGCACTGAAGTAGAAGATATTATGTCAACGAAAATGTCTAACTTTATCTATACAACTTTGTGTAAACATTTTAGTGATATATTCTCAAATTTGTTGTAATTAAACATTTTACGTTGACTAGTTTATCTCTTTTTTATATCCTTAAATCACAAATGTCTGCGTTAGATTTAGATTGCTTCCATTAATTTTCAGAAATCATATAAATCACCATACTCCAAACCCAAATTTTGGGTGTGATTTTTGTATGGCGTGAATTTGTCGAAATCGTCAGCTTGACGCCGAAGTATGCGTAATATCGTCAAGTTGGCGATAAGAAACAATTTGACGCAACACAAAAAGCATAACTACTCCCTCCAAATTTGAATTTAACGAAATTTTAAACAGTTGGTTATAAAATTAAGATGACTTTGAAGTCAAGCCTCTATATCTCTTTACGCCAAAGTATTGTCTGCGTTTAGCAGAAGTGAGCGCCAGAATAGACAACCCATGTTCGATAATCCATTTTTTCTAATACATGAGTTACAAGTACTCTCTTTCCGTTCAGGTCCACTCACGTCGGCTAGACGCAGCTATTGATTCTGGCTAAGTGGGCGTATTTGTACTACCAGCTTACGTGAATAAAGAAAGAAAACCTAATAGAAAATCGTATACCCTATAAATTGTAGTTTTTCATGTTTTAGCTACAGATCTATGTTTTTCATTTAAGATTTAATATCACTTTATAGTGGACAATCTTAACTATTTATCTCATGGGCACAATCACGAAAAGAAAATAATTCGTGTCATATATTTTAATTAAACACAGCAATAAGATAAAACTTAATCTTTTGCATTATCTCAAATTAAATGAAATTGAACATTTTTGAATAATCAAAATACAAAAGAAATTGTTAGACAGGTCAATTATAAAAATTTTATCGACCGTATATAATTCGATTGTAAATACCTAATAAACATTATAATTCCAAAGTACTATCACAGTGTAAATACAAGATGCATTCAAGTAAACGCGTCGGAGAGTGTATTAATTTTTACTACTAAAACAATGGGAGTGTTAAAAAAAATCAGCTTAGCTATCAGTAAGCTTAGCTAGATTTCAGAAAATCTAACTATAAAATTTTAAAAGAACAATATTTATCATTTATACTGGATATTCTCAGTGATGGATTACCGCCTAGGCCCGTGAGGCCCGGGCCTAGGGCGGCACAATTTGGGGGGCGGCAAATTTTTCAGAATGTCAAAATTTTAAATCTGATATAATGTAACGACAATACATTTTAAGGATCTATTCGAATTTTTTTTATATAAATTTACAAATAAATTTCTATGAAATAGAATGGAATTTATTTTCTGATTAACTTTTTTATTTGTGAGTGCAATACTGATAAAAAATGTTTTATAACAGAAATAATTGAATATTGATAAGCTTTTTTTGAAGAATTTTCAAAGCTCTGTTGATTTTTTGTATCTTTAGTAAAATTAATCTTACATGTAAGCCGCTTCTAGAATTGCACAATGTTTTCTTATTTTATTTTCAATGATTATATATAATAGGTTGGCTGATAAGTCCCCGGTCTGACACATAGATGGCGTCGCTAGTATTAAATGCATATTATTTTTATATAGTACCAACCTTCAAATGATTCGTGTCAAAATTTGACGTCTGTAAGTCAATTAGTTTGTGAGATAGAGCGTCTTTTGTGAAGCAACTTTTGTTATTGTGAAAAAAATGGAAAAAAAGGAATTTCGTGTTTTGATAAAATACTGTTTTCTGAAGGGAAAAAATACAGTGGAAGCAAAAACTTGGCTTGATAATGAGTTTCCGGACTCTGTATTTTTTCCCTTCAGAAAACAGTATTTTATCAAAACACGAAATTCCATTTTTTCCATTTTTTTCACAATAACAAAAGTTGCTTCACAAAAGACGCTCTATCTCACAAACTAATTGACTTACAGACGTCAAATTTTGACACGAATCATTTGAAGGTTGGTACTATATAAAAATAATATGCATTTAATACTAGCGACGCCATCTATGTGTCAGACCGGGGACTTATCAGCCAACCTGTACCGTATAGACGGTATACCGTCTACGGTCTAGACCGTATAGACGGTATACCGTTCTAGAATTGCACAATGTTTTCTTATTTTATTTTCAATGATTCTGGTGTTTCATATATGAATTGATATAAGTATTATAAACGGATAAATAATATAAACGGATTCAAAAAAAAAAAATTTCATCTTTTAAAAAGGGCGGCTAATCAGACAGGGCCTAGGGCGGCAAAATACTTAATCCGCCACTGGATATTCTAAGTACTTATTTAGTACTAGCAACTTTGCTGTTCTGAACATGCCTATTGAAACAACTCAGACGACACCTGCTCTAGTCCCATTCAAGAAGTTTGTAAGGATAAAATCCGATGATGAAATAAAATAATAGCTATTTTACGACTGACTATAGTAGGTAAATATGCCCCTACTGAAATACGTTAAACTAAGATGTTCAGAAGTAAATTTTTATTTTTTACTAAAGACCTAGTTCAGCTTAACATTGTCATTTACTATAAGCTATTCTGTTGATAAAAATAAAAATCTTCATGTTTCAGATAAGAAAATTATATCCTAAATCATTCAGCAGAATCAGTCAGCGATTACTAGACACGAAGTAAATGGTTATTCATGGTTGAGTTAGCCTGAATGCAGCCAATATTCAAGTGGTGTACAAACAAGGTACACGTCATTTGTTAGTTATTTTTATTCAAGATTGACGTGGCAACACTGCATTTACCAGCCGGTACAATTGTCACTTTGAAGTTTGTTTTGAAGTAGTTATGTTTTTATAATAAACATATCACTATCCAAAAATTTCTTGAATCTCAGTAGTATAAATACATAATGGAATCTCGTTTTAATTTAAATATTTTACGACGGTTTGATGCGTATCCAAAACCACCGGAAGAAATTCGTTCTGTAAAAACTTACGAAGGAGCGACAGGTTAGTAGTTTGTTTTCATTAAATTTTTCATTTAAAGGCAAAACTATCAATGAAAATGTTTGATTTCAGTTACAATCATCAGTACAATTGTGATAATTATACTAGTGGGATCGGAAGTTGTTGATTTTTTAACACCAAAATTAAAAAATGATTTATTTGTAGACACATCGAGGAATCCTAATTTAAAAATCGATTTAGATATTACCATTCCAACAATTTCATGTGACTGTAAGTTTATAATATTTTTTGAGTACCGTAAAACCACAAACTGAGATAATTTAATGCATAATAAATAACTGACTGAACTTGAGATATGCTCGAGTACAACATAGAAACACGATTATGTAGAATAGTTCATTATTTTATGAAAGTCTTAAAATTATGGTTTTTAAAATGCCCTTTTGAATACAAAAAGTAGAGATAATTATTATTGCGGAATTTTATTCGCTCATAAGTATAGCATAGGGATAAGTGTTGCATAGCGCAGGGTGCTAAAATCGCTTGGATATGGCAATGTACTTGACATTCAAATGCTGAAAAATAAATTAGTATCCTATTTTGTATCAATGTCCTTTCTATTTTCTTACAAAAACATTGACGATATCGCGATGCAAAAGTGTTAATTTCAGATATATTTGACTCAGATCCTAAAAAAAGAGAAAATATGTGTCTTGTATATGTGTATATTCCTCGAGCTGTATATGCAATATGTTTAACATATACGTAAACATTCATTAATTAACTCGTTTCGTGTCTATAGAGATGTGGCTTTTATTTTTATATAATTGTTTAAGCATAAGACAATATTATTTGCCTAAAATGAGTTACCGCGAAAGGGGTAGATATTAGTAAATAAGAAATAAAACGTAAGAAATAACTTAAAAATGATTTAATCTTTATTCTGATTTAAATTCATAACACTTTGCTCTTTCGTAGCATTTGAAACAGTTAATTCCCGTTCCGGGTGTCTCAATGTAAAAACAACCGGAATCTTTCCTAATGCTGGATTACCATCTTTTTCCATTAAACGAATCCATGATAACAGTGAATCTTGAGATGATGTTCCCGTGGCACAGATTGCCAAATAAATTCCGTCGTCTTGTTCATGAATCGATGGAATTACGCTCACTTTTTTTGGTTTCTCATAAATTGGTATTCTTAAATTACTAACATCATCTACATTTTCCTCTTCCTGTGGTAGTATCTTTTTCGGTTCTGCACGTAACACAAAATAATTAACAGACGCATTACGTAACCATAAATTAAACGGTCCTTCCACATAAATAGACTCAGTAATTTTACATTCTTTGATCAATTCTTTTTGCTTCGGACTTTGTGCACTAAGTATCCAGGTTTTATCAATAGAATCCTCTACATCTGCTGAATTATATTCAATAATTTGTGTCTGTAAATCGACACTCGTCATTCTAGTTAGCGCAATTCGTGCTAATTCTAATGTATCGTTTGGAACAGGATTCGGAATTGGCCATGGGGATAAGTTCTTAAATTTGGGCATCCAATACATCATACGCCAATATTTTCGTAAAGGATATCCACGATGTCCGAATATATTTAGTAAAATCGCTTCAAGTTCCACATCTGGAATAACTCCATTATTTTCCATCTGTTCTAATAGATCAATAGCAATTTGCTGTTGTTTGGGGTAATGCATGAATTCAGCTTGAAATATATTTTGTGGGATAAATTTTCCTTTCGGTAGGACACTTATCAACTTTTTATACGCTTCTAAATCTTTATGTACACCAAAATCTTGCATGTGCTTTAAAGCTGTTGCAATAAATTCAACATGACCTCGTCGTAATTTATCTTTTCCTTCGAATATACGAATTAAATCTAAGTATGTTTCTTTACTTTTATCTTTTGCATCTGCAAAACTATCGCGTAACGCTAGAGATTTTTTCTCATTTTTGAACACTATTGAATTAAGTGTTATAGTCCTTTGTGATTGTTTCAGGGCACATATTTTCGTTAAATATTTACAGTTTGAATATAATTTTATAACAAACATTATTTTATTTTTAAATTGAATTTTAAAAACATTATTTTATTATGTTACATAACCTCACATACTTTTCAACGTTATTTAATTAAGTCTATAATAAATTTATATAATCTAATTATTTTTATTAAAACTTATATTTTTTATTCATTTTTAATTGACAAGTTCGATAAAATCGTTTCATTTACATTTTCTTTTAAAATTTATTTTACTTTTAAAATTCATTGAGTTATATAAAAACTTTTCTAGAAGACAATATTATAATATTCATAGAGTAGTAATAGTTATCCACTTTTACTAGAGTGTTATCTGCATTGTTATACAAAAATTTTGTTAATCCTGTTGTGTTTCGCTTTGTTTAGCTCTCGAATAATACAGTGGGTCATTTTAACCCATATAGAGACTTTTACTATGCATCAGTTATTAAATTCTAACTATTATATGTCTATATAGTGTTTAATCTAAATTTACATCTCGGACTCAAATTAATCCACATTATTTTTCTTTATAAAAAAAACAGATCTTTCGGTTGGATTGAGAAAATTCAATGAACTAACAGAAATTGATTTATTAGATTTATTTTTTGGTTTCGGATTTCACTCTAGTGCGATGAGAAAAAGGATTACGTGCTTATGCTTATAAATAAATAACAGTCAATGATTTTTTAATTTGGATTTGTTTTTAGTTCTAGCTTTAGATGCCATGGATTCATCAGGAGAACAGCATTTAAGGATAGACCATAACATTTATAAACGAAGATTAGATCTGAAAGGGCAACCAATTGAAGACGAGCCAAAAAAAGAAGGTGAAATTAAAATATTTTATGCTTTCCGTTTTCATAATACTAAACAAAGATTTTTTTGTTACAGATATAACAAAATCTGCTTTAAAGAAAAAGGTAAAATTAAAAATTTTAAATTTAAAGATTTTTTTTTTTAATTAAAATTTTGTTTTTAGGAAAATAGTACGGCCGTAGGAAAAGTAGAATGTGGTAGTTGTTATGGAGCAGCATTAAACGATTCACAGTAATTAAAATTATTTTTTCCTTTATATTCGATGTTTTTTTCTATATTAAGTATATTCAAAATTTTTGAATATACTTAACTGGAAATCGAAATAACTTAAATATGGAGTAAAACGTCAAGTTTTCTGTCAATTTCTTACAAAATTTTACTTAGTAAAAATGAGAACTTAATGACGATCCAATATTCTGAAAAAAAATTTAAGATGGCAGCAATTTCTTCCATAAATGTGTTATATTTTTGTCGAAATGCTTTTTAGATGAAAATCTACAGAAAAGACATCGCATGTAAAGAATTTAATAAATTATTGTATAAATTAATATAAAAAAATTTGTAGATGCTGTAACACTTGCGATGACGTAAAAGCCGCTTATCAAGCTCGTAAATGGTCAATGCCAGATTTGGATAATATCGAACAATGTAAAAATGAACATTATTCGGAAAAATTAAAAAGTGCATTTAACGAAGGATGTAATATACATGGTTCATTAGAGGTAAATCGCGTTGGCGGAAGTTTTCATATTGCACCAGGACAAAGTTTTTCTATAAGTCATGTACATGTCCATGATGTTCAACCATTTTCATCCACTGCTTTTAATACTACACATTATATAAATCAATTATCGTTTGGACCTAGGATTAATAATTCGTTAACGAATCCTTTAGACGATCATAGAGCGATTGCCGAAGAAGGTAAGTAATTTTTACACATTAAGCATAAGTATTACAAATCAACAACGTATGTGTTTTGACTATGCCGTTATAGACTACATCAAGCGTTCTTATCCCTCTTAAAAACATTTCTAGCCTAATCCGAGAATTTTTGTTCATGTTTATTTCTAAATATAACGATTTAATTTTTTTTCTTAAATCTGAGCGCCATTTTTGTCAATACAGAACTGAAAGTGCTTGATAAATCTTTTATAGGATAATTATTTCACTTAAATTTAAAATTGATTCGAAAAAGCGTCGAGAGTTTGATGTATATATCGCAGCCAGCTAACTTAATTAGCCTTCCAATTAACATCCTACCCTTTTTACTAAACGGCGCCGTTCAGCGGCCTGAATATATTCAGATATTCAATCACACACCTATGAAAATGATTTGATCGATAACATTTTACTGCTCGCCGAGCCTGGTCATTGAAATTTACTTTACTTTCTACCACCTGGTCAAAGTTGTATCCAAATCTCATACATAGATCAATTTCTCGAATCGATTCCGAGCAATATTTTAGATACTTATTTTTGTTATCACACTTAAGTTCTTTTAATTTACAAAATGTTAACTTTATAAACCCAAGTATTGATAAGGGTTAAATATGGGGAAACTATCATAAATCAGATATAAATTTTGCCATACAACTTCTATTGGCTAGGCTGAGTATATTTATTAAACCTTTAAAATAATAAGAAACAAGATTTTTTTAAATAAATTCAATTTTTATTTTAAATTAAATTTTAATAATGCCTAAATTACAAAAAATTATAAATATATTTCTAACCTACGTCTATGTAAAAAATTGTATAACAGTAGGTAGTTACCATTTTTTTTCAAAATTTAATTTGAAAAAATTTACATTGTAAATACAATTGTTTAAATTTTAATTCACAAATAAGGTAATACGTGAATATATTTCGGATATATTAGTGAATTTATCTCAAAATTTCCTTATAAAAAGATAATTTGCGGTTACTTTTAAAGTTGAGTGCGCAATTAACTTACAAATAATTTTTTACAAGGTTTCGTAAAGGGAGTAACAAAAAGAGTGTTTAGATAGTAAGAAAAAAAACATTTGTAACAACAATTGCATGATGCTAACATCGCAGTCCAGTTCCGATGGCCATAAATGTCCCGAATGATCCACCACCTTGCAACATGACCTTACCAACTGTGTTCACTAAATCTCGGCCACGTAATCCACTCCTATTGACAAAGAAAAGTTCGTTAAAAGTATTAATTATAAGCAATTAACTTAAATCTGCTTCTGTACTAGTCACACTTTGATCATGAGTGAATATCTAACTCAGTTTTTGTCCGGTACAAATTGATCCGTGTATTAGCTTTTACGTTGTCTTTATTATTTTGTCTATTTCGTTTCTTTGTCATTTTCGCTGAGTGTTTAACTTAACTAGCTAAGAACTTTGTTCTTTCGAGGACAAAGTACTATTCCATAACACACTGAATTGTCTCAATTTTTATAGTCATACTCCCAATTAACCAGGTAGTTGGGTTATGAGTTACGGAATTAATTTAATTTTAGACATCTTTTTTAATCTCGGCATGTATAAGTATTTCATTTGTATACAATAGATAAAAATGTGTGAAAGAATTATGCCTATATGCCAATTAATACACGTTAAATGAAAATCAACCTACCTCAATGCTGAGAAACCACCAAAAAGCGCCCCACTTGCTAATCCGACACAAAATCCAAGCATAAATCCCATTTTCATTTTATCGAAACATGTTGGACCATGATGTTGTTGGTACACGCTACTTGGGACCGGCATTTTCTTATCAAATTTTTAACCTTCAATTGAAAATTCTAATTTTATAACCTTAATTTCAAGTACTCTTTTTTAAATCAATTAATTTTTCTTTCGTAAAAATTACTGTTATTACTTGCTTAAATTTTTAAACTTACCGTAAAATAAATACCAAAAGAATAAAATATTTCTGATGTAATTTAAAAAATTTTCATCCAACTTTCAATGAAATACTACTTTGATCTATAATTGAAGTGACGTTCAAGTTTCTGACACCATATTGAATATTTGAAAGTTCATTTATTGAATACCCATGTAATAAAATATATACGAAATTTTGTTTCTATGGTTTAGACTCCTACTTGAAACAAATTAATTTAGATTATTTTTCGAAGAAATATTCTAAAATTTTGTTATGAATAAAGTATTACGTCATTGAGAACAAAATATTTGAGTTTTCAGGCATTAACATGTATCGGCTCAATGGTCTAGGGGTATGATTCTCGCTTTGGGTGCGAGAGGTCCCGGGTTCAAATCCCGGTTGAGCCCAATTTTTTAAAATTTTATTTTTTCGATTCTATCATTATTGTAAATACCACATGTCACGTGAAAAATGTACCGAGCATTAAAAAAACTCAAAAAATAAGTATTATATGAATTTAAAAATTTTAGTACAATCAGGTATAAACAATTATCGCTTTGCGATTAATGAGACCAGAACAATTTATGAAATCTCCACGATGCAGACGTTAAATAAAACCTTCCGACAATTTCAAAATCATAAGATAACGTCTCTTATTTTATTTCAGGAGCTACAATGTTTCAATATTACATAAAAATTATTCCTGTAACATACGTAGGTAAAGATCGAACAACATTTTATTCAAATCATTTTTCTGTAACTAAGCATCAAAAACCTGTACATTTATTAAGTGGAGAATCCGGAATGCCTGGAATATTTTTTTCTTATGAACTATCACCATTTATGGTGAAATATACAGAGACAATCAGGTATAAAAAACGTTTCCGTCAACAACCTGAATGCATTATTTATGCCCTTTTTTTTTTATTTTTAGGCCCGTGGGACACTTTGTAACTACAATATGTGCGATTATTGGTGGTGTTATAACAATAGCTGGTATTGTTGTACGAGTTTTGAATATTTCACGAGAGTCATTACAAAAAATTGAATTGGGTAAAGTTAGTTAATAATGAATGTTCCATTTTCAAATTGTATATTTTATTTATTTGAATGTTTTTTATTTTAAACTATTAGAGCAATTAATATACACGTTTTTACAAGTTACAAAATTAGTTTTATTTCTTATAATAACCTCTCTCTTTCGGTCGTTAGTTTTTTTTTTAAGGCTCTACGGCCTTTGGCGCTATTTTGGTTAATAACGTATTCGCTTTCTTCTATTTGTTTTCCGATGGCAATATCGAACGAACACTAACGATATCATTTCAAATGTTTTTTGACAATAAATTATTATCAAATACTATAATAATATTATATTACATTATTATCAAATATGATAATAATTGGAATAATATTTCGGGAGTGCTCGGTGTTGCAAGCTTCTAGAAGAAAACGAATTCGCTATAAAACTAGATGACAGAAACGTTATAAGTAAATATTTTGCAATTTTCTAAAAAAAAAAAATCGATATTTTCCTACAAAGTTTTCAAAAATGTATTATAAATATCAATTGTAGATTTTGCTACGTTAACAGCAAAATCAACATCTCTCCCTTGAATAATTTCCTTAATTGATATATAATTCTCTTTTGTTGGATTATATTGTACTTTATTCAGTTTTTCCAAGAACTGATGGCGTTCTTTTAATCGGGCTTTTCGACAAAATAATGTTTCAGGAAATTTTAAAATTATCTTGTGTGGAATTTTCATTTCATTGTGAACATAATAAAAAGTCTCAATCATTTGTTTTTGATCTAAAACAAAACTAAAATTAGTTAGAATTAAAGCCTATATTTAGACCAATAGCTAGAAATCTGAGAAATTTTCTCTGTTTACTAAACAAAAAGAAGTTTTTGAAACAGAAAAATGATAGAATTCACAAAGCCACCTTTTTCATTCAAAAACTCCAGAACTATGAAAGTCTAACTTTTGTTATTATTGACTAAATGTATGGCACGCCATTTTACTATTTAATGTCCGAAAAAAAATGATCGTAATAATAATACATTATTATTATGTTATCATCATAATACTAATCATTTTCATTATGTACATAATTTTAATTCAATCATTTTTATTATGTACATAATTTTAATTCAACCATTTTTATTATGTACATAATTTTAATTCTCTATTTCCATTATGTACATAATTTTAATTCAATCATTTTTATTGTGTACATAATTTTAATTCTCTATTTTCATTATGTACATAATTTTAATTCAATCATTTTTTTTTAATCTAATTCAAATAAAATTAACTGATTTATTATTATGTATCATCATAATAATTTTTAAAAGAAAAATTTTTTTAACTTACCGATCATCCATAATTTGGGCCGTTTCAATAATAATTCTTTAACTTCATGTTTTTGAAATCCCATTTCCTCCTGAATGGCAAACGTATTTAGTTTAATCGTTTCCATTTTATAAGTAATTAATTTTGGCTGAATAATAGCTAATTTTCGTACTTCTCGTCCATTTAATGAAAATGTGTTTTGAAAATGACCCAAACGTCGATCGATTCGCTCCGTAGCAAACATTAACCAGTATGGATTATTATTTAAAATTTTTGCTATCATAACAGGTGAAAATTTTTTTAATTTTAAATATTCCAACCTTATTTGTAAATAATCTAAATCTTCTCCAAATATTCGAGGATTTTTTGTAATAAAATTTCCTAAATTACTCGCTTCAACGCCATGATCCGTTAAAAAGATTATATACTTTTTTATATCACGTTCAAAATCTAATTTTAAAATAAATTCCGGCACTCCAACTTTCTTTTCTAATTTATGTAAATTTACACCTAATTTTATTAGCTGTTGCAATGTTTCGGATTTATCAGTGTACGCTGCAAAATTAAATGTAGGCCGAAGACTTGGTGCATATTCGGTTAAATCAATTTTACAAGGTTTTAACATTAATGGATCGTCCAATTTTTTTTCCGTCTCAGGTAATGTAATTTCATTACTTGACCATTTTCTTATCAATATGTGGAATGAAATTTTATATTTTGATGAACTAACACATAATAATTCTTTGATTTGTTGGGCATTGTTTAACAATTTTTTTGAAATATTCATTTTTTCACAAAATTATGAAGTACAAAAATTAAAAAATCTGAAAAATATCAATGATTAAAAGTGAGTTTTTGATAGTCCAAAAATAGTTTTGGTATCCGTAAGTAACTTTCATGAAATAATTAGTGGGTCATGTTAAAGTTCTTAGAAATTAATACTTTTGCAACACCATTTATTTTGCCTGATGAGCTGTTTGTTTAACAAGTGTGCGACGATTTCGAAAATTGGACTGGTATTTTGGTAACTTCAAATCCAGGACCAGGAAAGAAACTCAAAGTCAGTCCTAATAAAAAACTGTTCCTTAATTATTGGCAATATTTTTTCGTTTACTGGATAGATTTTACAGAAATTGAATAAAAATTTCCACAGTCTAAATCGATTTGCATATTGCTTACGTATTCGGTTTTTTTTTTAAAAAAAGGTTTCCAACAAAATTTTTGTAGGAAATATTTTTGGCACCCGGTATTGCTTTTTTAAAGCTAATTAAAATAGTACGAATGCAACTTATTATTTGGAGTTTTTGAAGATAAAGCTTTAGGTACCTGTACAAGTTAAAGGGTAGGTTTATTTTTGCATTATAAACTCAAAAGCTTAAGCATTTCATTGTTTTCAATAAATTCAAATTTTGATCATTTAGTCATAAAATACGCAGTTCTCAAAAGTGGCAATTTACTACAATTAAGGCAAATTTCAAATATAAAAGAGACAAGGAGTTTAACAGTTTGTTAGCTTGTTAGCTCTACGAGTTAACTCTCATGACAAAACGCTAGTGTCCCATAAAAAGTTTCACTTCTTTTATAATTCACAGACAAAGCAGTGTGTATTTGGTATAAAAATTCAAATTGAGCGGTATAAACAACTAGCGCCAATTAGACTTTGATTTCTTCCACATAAACTACAATACTTCTCTGTCCGAGGTTTTATAATATATAACCTATATATATTATATGTAAAATAAAAAATAAAATTTAATTATTAAATGATTTAATAAAAATTTAACTAATATGAAAAAACGTAGTTCTGTACCAGATGTCGATCGGGATCCGGAAGACGAAAATTATAAATTTTTCGAAATTAATGAAAAACCTGTTAATGATATATCAATTGAATTCTTTTACAAACCTCACAGCATTACATTATTGGCATTATCGATAGCTGCTGTTGTATACAAAGCTTTCGTTAGGTAAAATCACTCAATTTTAATACAATAACATAATTTTCATACTTTTACAAGAATAAATATGAATTTTATTTGTAGAGAGAGTATCTTCATACGCAGGCGCATCATGTCTATATATATATTTTTTGAATTTATGTTTTAGGGATGATAATGATTTAGAAGATAATATATGGGCAGGAATATGTTGTGTTGTATTCTTTTTTATGATTATATCAATTTTAACATTCCCAAATGGACCGTTTACACGACCCCATCCAGTTGTTTGGCGTGTGGTGTTTGGTCTTAGTGTTTTATATGCACTGTTGTTATTGTTCCTATTGTTTCAAAAGTATAAAACAATTATGGCCATTATACATTGGCTGGATCCAGGATTAAAAGAATTTCATATTGATATGGACAGGGTAATTATTTTGTTATTTGCAAGCTCTTGTTTCTAAATACATATAGGAACTGTTTTCACCCTTAATATCATTAAATAAAGGGGCACTTTTACATAGAGACCATTTCACCGTTTTGTTATTGCCATTTCAAATATAAAAACTTCGTTTTTTTTTCCTTATCACGAATCAAGTAGACTTTAATGTTTATTTGACTAGTATTAGCCACTAACTTGAATAGCGACTTAGACCAATTAAGGAGATGAGCTTACGGGCCAAGTAATTTCAAGTCATGACTCTTATACTGCCAAAGTTACGATTGCGTACATACGTTAAGATTACGGAATACTATGTCAGTTACTGCTATTAATCAAGGAAATAAATCCGAAAAAACCGTCTAACCCAGGATTCAAATCCTCGTAGGTTGATTTTTGTAGGAGCCATTGAAAAATGTTTGAATGTACTCAACAAAATCATTTTCATGCGAACTTGTGCTTTTTCGATTTACACCCATAAAATGGGACAGAAGTACTCTACTTCCGGACATCGAATCCTAGTCAGTTGATTTTCGTAGGAACCATTGAAAAAATGTTTGTCTGAGTGTACTCAACAAAATCATATTCATGCGAACTTGTGCTTTTTCGATTTACGCCCATAAAATGGGACAGAAGTACCCTACTTCCGGACACCACATTCTCTTTATTTACGATTTAAAAAAAGTATTGGATTTTATATTTCGGGTGATTCTAAGTATTTTTCGGTACTTGACATTTTTTAACCAATCTAAATGTTTTCGAGATATAAGAATTTGAAAAAGAAAGTGGATTTTCGCCGAAGGCTCGCTATTGATTAAAATTTTGATTATCTTGTGATTCCGGTCATAAATTTAATTTTAAAGCCATTATGTATTATATTTTGGACGATTCTAAGCATTTTTTGACTCTTGGCAATTTTCACCATACCTCACCGTTTTCGATGTATAAGCATTTGAAAAAATATGAGTTTTAGCCGAAAATTCTTTATTAACGAAAATAAGGATTATTTTGTGGTTTTGGTCAAAAATTTGATGTAAAAACCGCATTATATTATATTTTGGGAAATTCTAAACAGTTTTTGAAATTTTTTATCTAACCTCACCGTTTTCGATATGTAAGCGCTAACTACGAGAAAAAAACGCGTGTCTATTTGAGCTATACATAAAAATATACTCTTTTTTTTTATTATTTTATTATATTTTTTCAAACGCTTATAAATTTTATGACGCAGTAGGAAATATTCATGTATTTTTTTTATATTTTTAATTCATTGGTTACACCGTTATAACAAAGTAAAAAATATAAATACTGCTTAAAATTGCTGTATTTAAGTGTAAAAAAATATTTAAAATACATTATAATTTTAAGATATTTTAACGCAGTTTTTTGGCGCTCTCTGTTGATGACGTATAAGTACGTGATCTGTCCGTTGGTGACAGTTCAATGTATAATTTACACTTACAAATGCCCTCACTGAATTTGTACTTTTATTAATTAATTTTAAGTAATTAAAAAGATATTAAATACTAAAATAATGGTTTAGTTGAAATGTACAATCATTAAAGTTGCGGAAGAAAAATATTTGAACCAAATTCAAATTTCATGAATATTCCCTATTATAATGAATTTGCCTCAAAAATAATGAAGGTCTAATTTTGATAGTTTTTGCGTTGTATCTTAATCGTAGGAATATGGTGTGAACTGTTCAGATATATCAGTAGAAAGAATTTACAGTTATTTGGATGTATTCGCATTAGGACATTTTCTGGGTTGGATGTTTAAAGCAATCCTTATCCGACATTTAGGTATATTATGGGCGACAAGTGTTATGTGGGAATTTACTGAAATGGCATTTGCCCATTTGTTACCAAATTTTGTTGAATGTTGGTGGGATGCATTAATTTTGGACGTAATTGTTTGTAATGGTTTGGGTATATGGGTTGGATTAAAAATTTGTAAGATTTTGGAAATGCGAGAGTATAAATGGGTCAGTATACGGTACGTATAAAATAAATCTAATTTATTATTCGGTGTTTGATGGTTTTTACTGATTAACACACTTCTATCAAATGTTCTCCACAAAATGTCTTTCTACAAAACATTCGTTTTGGCGAGGTACTAATCAAATATTCTGTGTTTAAATAATATAATTTAAGGGAGGAATTTGAAGCAAAAACGTTTTGCTTGACAAAGTTATTGCCAAGATCATTGCGTGCCATCATAAAATCATATTGTTTCAAAATATTTCTAATCATGATTTTCTGGTCTCGAACAGGGATATTCATTCAACATCAGGCAAAATAAAACGTGCAATGTTACAATTTACACCAGTTAGTTGGACCCATGTTCGTTGGTTGGATCCGAAATGTACATATATGCGTTTTATTAGTGTATGCCAATTAGTGATATTTTGGCAAGTTTCGGAATTAAATACATTCTTTTTGAAGCACATTTTCGAAATGCCTCCATCGCATCCGTTCGTTACCATACGATTAATGTTTGTTGGTATTGTGGTTGCACCATCTGTAAGGTAATTATATTTTACTGTTAAAGATTCATATGCTCAAAATTTCTGCTGTCCCGATAAAATTTATGTTTTATTTTTATTTAACCTTTAACAATTTGGTAAGGTACTTTTGGCTTTTTTTGATAAAAAATGTATCAAGCCACAAATGTTTAAAAAAATTATATTCGATAAATATAATTTCGTTTACCTTAAGTAATTTTTTGATTTGTGTTTTAATTTATAATCATGCTAAGTAAATTTAAATAACTTTAACTTCCCTCTTTCTAGGCAGTATTATATGTACGTTACTGATACTCAATGTAAACGAGTTGGTACCCAATGTTGGGTATACGGTGTCATTATGGTCAGTGAAGCAATTTTATGCATCAAGAACGGCAAAGAATTATTTGAACACACTCAAGCTTTGAATATTATATTTTGGTTATTCCTTCAATTTTGTGTTTCTGTAATATGTGTATATGGATGTGTTTTATGGCATCGATATTTCCAGGTAATTTCCTCCTTTTTTTCAGTAAAAATTTTTAATTTGTAAGCTTTATTAATTATAACAGGGTGTATCAAAAAATAAATCTGTTTAGTTTAACTTTGATACATTCTGTATTATGTTGTAATTTGATTAAATTTGTGACTGCATTTGAAACGAAAAAATATTTCCAGCCAGTAATTTACACAATGTCTGAAATAATTCAGGGTAAGCAAAATACAAAGAAAATATGTTGATTATAAAATTAAAAATTATTTTGTTTTTTGTGCTTCAATTTGTAATATTTTAACTCTGGAATTTTTGATTAAAATCATTATTTGTTTATCAAATAATCAGTGGCGTGGCGTAAATCGTTCGACGTCTTTAATTAATCATCTCATAAGAGTAGATTTTAGGACCTCTTAAGATGTATCCTTAAAATAACACTTGAATCTGGCTTTGATCGTCAAATTAGGGTCCTATCTAGCTGATAAAAATAAATTTATGTCCAACGTCAAATTGTAAAAATTGAGTAAGCGACATAAAAGTTCATTAATATTGAAAGACGATATCTCGGGGTTTACATACTATAAGTAATCCCCTAACCCCCTTTTTAATAAAAGACATGGTAATAATAAATGAATCGTTATGGTACTGATAAATTGTATGCAATATTTTAAATTGTTATATCTATTCGATAGTTAATTATAAAATTTAGCCATTACTGTCAAAATCAATTCTGATAATAAAAAGCTGGACTTATGCTTAGTTTTTTACTATGTGTCGCGTTTACTATTACGTGACCTAATTTGATTCTCAAACTCAGCGTCAAGCGTCAGCAAGAAAATACACCTTAATATGTATCAAATCTGAAATCCTGAGACAAAATTTACTGTGTATGTTCATTCTTCATTAGGCTTTGCGCGTTTTCATAATTGCAACGATCACGAAAAATTAATATTTGTTGTTGCCAAATTTTGATCATAAGCTGGACTTCTGGCCGAAAGTCCAAGCCAGGCCAAAGGACGTCTATGATAATGATTGGCCAAGAGAGCGGAGATAGTTTGCGTTTAGCAGTTATAAGTTGGTGTTTAATGTTATTTTTCACATTCCGCAGGGTTTGAGCCACCTATTAACAGTTCCTTTCTTAACATAGCTTCAACTGTTGGTGTTCGCTTATCAGATATGTATCAACAATTTAAATGCTCTTAGCCTTAAAGGTTTTAAAATTTCTGCCTAGAAAATTTATAAAATTTTAATTAAAACTATTTCCCTGCAATTTTAAAAGAGAATCCATTTCCTGAACCCATCACGCCACGCCATCGTGAATTATTCATAGTTACATTTAAAATTTTTAAATAAGAACGAATTGAATATGTATAAAAAATTACATCATTGAAGCTTGTGCTTTTTCAGACTAAAAATGTGCGAAAAATTCGTTTTAAACACTGAAAGCATTTCATTAATCATTTTAAAGAAATATACTTTTTGTTAATATTATGTATGTGTCTTATATTGATAAATTCAGTGTTTTATTTTCATTCGTGGTTAATTAAAAATTAATGAGAGATTGTGATTTTTCAAAGTATGATTTGAGTATTGTATTATATATAATTGCTCACTTGCTACGCCTTTGCCCCTCGCATACAAACAAATCTTTCAAAAGTTACTAATTAAAGGTTAAATACTTTTTAATTATGCCAAAAAAAGAAGTACTTTATGATTAAAATCTTAGCTTTCACCAATCATCAATTTTTTTTTTACTTTTTTAAAATGGCGGAGTCAATAACCAATAAAAAATCAGATCGTCATTTTTATACTCTTCTTGGAGGAACTCTAATTACAGTCTTTGAAGCTAAGAATTATATATACTCGTATTTTGCATTGTCTTAGCGGCCTGATGCAATTATCGTTAGTCTTTTAGATCAGGTTTATTCTTTCAAAAATAAATCTTGATCTAGATTGAAAATATTTAAGTTATCAGAATGCATTTATATGAATTTTAACATCAGATGAAGTTTGCCACACAATCTGCAAAGTATGTTAGGGTATAGTGGAGATTATCAGAGATCTTGACGATTAATTTCACCATATGCAATTCAAATTAAGAGAAACTAGCTCGACCCGTGAAAAATTTCACAGTGAGATACCCGTGGCTAAAAATAGGCTAGAAAAAAATAATAAATAAGTGAGTAATTTACTTTCTTCTTATTCATAGGCAATTTTATTACAGATATGATATTCAAATTACATTATGAACAAAATTAAACCTTAATATTATTTCTCTAGCCAATTGTTTTCCTAAGAAATAAGGAAGGTAGGCTTGAGAAATAATATATTACATATTCATAAACAAAAGTGATCAAATTGACAGATTGTAATAATTGACACTTTTCACAGGATTATCTTCACGCTTCCCTTACAGACTTTGAAAATATGTGGCATAAAACCAAAAAAATATATCCTACTTTGTTATCATTCCCCAAACAATTTTTTTATAATTTTTTTTTACGTTTTTTTTTTTTTTTTGAAAACTAATCAGCATGTGTGTGTTTTTGTGTTTGAATTATAATTTCCAGACATCAAATAACGACGTTTCACAAGAATGTTCACCAGTGAAAATATCTTCAAAAAATCAACTCCATTCTTCTTTGAATCAAAACGAACAAATAGGTATGATGAACTCATTACTATATCATTTACCATCAACTTCTGCCAACGAATCAATCAAGATTAAAGTTGTTTAATTATATTTTTAAACTTTTTTTTTTTTTTTTAACTCAAAATTTGCACTTTTTTTTATCGTTTTCACTCATTTTTTGTTTTACGCACACGTGATATTCGATGTTGTTTCATTTCATCAATTTTTCATTTAGTTAATTTTTCTCTTTGTTTTGTTTTTCATTTTCAAGGGGACATATTTAGTAGACAGAAGATACCTGATGTGAAAAAACTCAATGATAAAGAAGATTGAAGGTTTGACGCGATGACACAAGTGCTTTTTTCGATTGTAAAAGGTTGGTTAATTCCATGTTGTATTCGTTTAATTTTTGGGGGAGTTTTTTTAAAAGCAAAATCGTGAAATCTAAGTCTTTTTAGAGCAGCTTTTTTTTAATTGCAAAATTCCCTTTTGATATAAACTAAAAATATTCGAAATTAATATTTTTATAGACTTTTGTTGTTTTTTATTATTAAAACCACAAACTTTGTTCAAATTTCAAATGCATATCATTGAAATTTTTAAAACTAAGCTCTATTTTTTGAAAATAGCATTGAAATACCAAAAAATAATATTAATTTTTATTCATAATAATTTTATTAAACTTTTCTTTTGTAACAGGGTTATCTCAAGTAGGAAAGTCTTGAACTGTCCAATTAACCCTTAACTGCAGCCGTGATATTCGAGAGTTGAAGTTCGAGCAGGTCGTACTGTTCTCAAACATCAAAAACGTTAAGAAATAGAAAACTTTTGCATTCACCTATTTATTTAGCTTTCCTGCAGCCTTCTGCATCATTCCATTTCCTGTTCATAGACTAATCTATCCAACCGTTAAGACCCGGAATAATTATATTCTCTAGTACATTTACACTTTAATAAATCTTTCTCTATTAACGATAAAAAATATACAATAGACACTCTCACTCAGAGGTAAAATGTCCTTAGGGTAGAATCTATTAATCTTCTATTCGCTCTCATTTAAACACTTTTCTTGAGCGCATTGATGGGAATAGGGGTAAGCCGTAGTCGTCGGAGGCAAACTGCCCTAGAGGCCATCGTTTCAATTTCTCCGCTCCGAAATAGGTCATTCAGATGGCGCCGTTTCATAAGCCCATACAAAAACGATCGGAAGCAATATATCATTTTTCGTTTTTTTTCCTACTTTCTTTATTCGCAGTCTATTTTATAAATCTACGTCTGTAGTTTAAGGGTTTATCAATCAATTAATAATTGATTACTATTCTTATAAACAATTCAGATACAATTTTGACATAAATATTCCTAGTGTGGCAACCCTGTTACAATTTTAATGAAAATATACTTAAGTCATTCTCCTTAAATTTCTTTCTACTATAAATTCACAATTTCAAACGATTATAGGTAACAGATTCATCGAAATGCCAAAGGGTTGCACCTTTTTATTTAAGGGGCAAATTTTAATAAATCCTACATGTATGTGACCTATTTATGAATTAATGTCTGAATTTTTGTTTTTCATAATATATATATATTTTTTATATTATAAACCTTGTAAATTATTGGAACAATAAAAATTGTAAATATCCTAAACCAAACGTTTGTTACATATTGTTAAAACTTGGATTTAATCCAGGGAAAATTATATTACATTTACCTCGAATAATAAGTACCAGTTTAAATCATTTGTAGCGACAGTGGCATTTGATTTTATTGGAAATACGAAAGTTTCGTATCGAAAATTTATTATTATTTGTTGTCACATGTCGCAAAAACGACTTGTTGTAAATGCTGCTTTTGTCAAAAAGTACTGGGAATTTTTCTCAATTAAAATAGATTTGAATAATCTCGGTTACGCCAATGCTTTTTCCAATCTTGGAAATTTTTCGAAATTTGAGACTTGATCTTCAACCACAATTGTTGCTTTATAATATTATTATCAAAATTTTGGCCATACAAAAGGCTGCAATATTGCCAAATAGTTTTCTTTGTCGATTAACACTCTGGAACGAATTTTTCGATATTTTCGTCCGTGGAGAAAGATGAAAATTGTAGGTTCGTCGATTAAATAAATGCAATCTAAAACTTTCAGCGAATTAGCGTACAAAATTCCGTTTATAAGACAAAATTTGAGATATTTAGTTCATTGTAAAAATCATATCACAGTGGTGATATGTACTGATTTAAACAGATTTTGTCAACAGTTCCGGAATTTTTTTATAAAAAATTTCCACTGCTTTTTGACGAATGTATATGTGAAAATGAAACCATTTGAAAAGATATTTCGGTCAGATAGGTTAAATTTTTGAATAATATTTTCATCGAATGAAAAAGAATAACCATAGCGGAAACACCAGAATATCTAAAACAAATTTTAAAAAAGGCATCCAATCTTATTGAGGTCTCTTTTTCATTTCATTTGTGTCGCAATTATCGGTAGGTAGGATAGTTTACTATCGTTTGAGATTACGAATTTTCAACCAAACTAACATAATATTATATAAAATTAAAAACTGACTATAATTCTAGATTTAATTTCAAAGATTCTCAATATTATTATTTATACAATGCCAAATATAAAAAAATAAACAAAAATAGAAAAATTCTAGCTATTAAAAAAATAGTTTATCTTATGTTTAAATAATTAAATATCATTTTTTTTTAAATAAAATACAGGGTGTACAAAGAAAGATATCCATGACATTTGGTTATGGGCTGAAAACACACAAAACTGCATATATCGTGCGTTCGAAAATTAGAGACAATTTCGATTTAAATAAACCCATGTGTAAATTCGCATTTTATCCTAATTTAAAGTTAGTTTCGGGTATTTTGGTCAACAGTGGCGTTGAAATTAATATCTCATCAGTAAGCTCTGATTTTTTTTTTTTTTTGTAAAATTTTCTAAACTAACGACAAACTGAACTTAGTACAAATCGTCATTGTTTTTTATAGCGATTTGCAACCAATTAGTCGTGGGTATGTCGGATACTATGATACAGGTGAGCCAAAAGTCACTAATCACCGTAAAAATATCTAATTGAATATAAAATAATTATCTGAACAACAGTTTCGAATTACAAACAACGCTACCCTAATTATTCAATTTTTAGAGAGTTTTTGCTTATTCTGTATTATAAATTCTGTCATTATTACCCTATTCCAATATGTGTAAGACATACAAATTTTGGAAATCATACACTGACCAACCAGAGGAATATATTATGCAGCTACGTTCAATATTTGCGCAGCTGTCGAAACAAAAAGTTCCTTTTGCTAAATTCATCGGTCAAGATTGCTGCAGAGAGGCTTCTTTAAACTCTTGAATGCTAAATTTTAGGACGTGTTTTCCATGGATGAAAAGGTCTTCTACAGCAATTTATATTAAAAATTCTGTAAATGTGTATTACCTTAATTCTGATAAGTTTGGCGCATAACCCTAAGAATCGAGTACACGCTGTATTACCTGTGAATATTTTATATATATTATATTTATTTGCATTTAAAATATTTTAATGGATATTTAGGAGTGATAATTCGCTCATTAGATGGAAATAGTTGCAGTTGATATTTAAGTATCGCTTATTTTAGCTTATTGTTTAACATTTTCAAGTAAAGACATCGACTGACTCGACATTTTAGCTAAAAAAAACTATTTTTAGAAGATTCGATCTCAATTTCTATTTTTATCGTAATATAGTAATATTAACTAGAGGGAGGATGCAATAAGAGGAAATAAAATATCGTTATTGTTTTTGTGGTATTTGTCACTGGATTAATTAGATTATTAAAATCCAATATCTAGAAATACTGAAATCTTCAGCATGGATCGATCGATTTCTTTGCTTGCAAATGTATATTCTTTCTAGAATTCAATGTTGTTTCTAATCGATTGGCTTTGAATGTAAAATGGAGACAGTCCAACCTAAAATAACCCATTGAAGTATATTCACGCTAGAAAGTATTTCTCATATTTTATAAATGTAACTTTAATAGTAAAGATTGGGAAAATTTGGATGGATCTAAACAAAAAATCTATAATGACTTGGATCTTAACTAAAATTCAAAATTTTTTTCTTGGCTAGATTTACGTAATTTCATGATTTGAGGTAAAACTCTTGTTTGTGCCATTTTTTTTTTAAATTTTTCATAGATCCTTTTTTTAAACTAGGATAATTTCTCTGCGATCTACCTTCTAATAAATGTTAAAGACGTGATATTGCCAATTTACCGTTAATTGTTTTAATATCTAGTCATTTGTAAAATCTAATAAATTACATACGAGTTCGCTGTTTTAGCCAGATGTCAGGCAGTATAAAAATGGATAAACAAAAGGATTAAAGCAATCGATTTAGCGAGTGAGCTTTGTCGGTAAAACCCATTTAATTTTTCTAGTATTCACAAATTCTCTAATTGGATACATTTTATGCTTCCTGATAACTGACCTAGTTGTAGTTTTTAAATATTTGTAAATTAAAAATCATCTCCTTCACTATAATATATAATGTTAGATATTTATAATTTAATACTACGTCACTGAAACAATTTGAACACCCAAAAAGACTAAGCATATAATCCAATCAGCAGGAAAGAAATTATTTTAGAAATGTAATTTCTCTCGTAAAGGTTTCCCCGTGAGTATAATTATAAAGTTTTTACTCCGCTTGGGGGATTACTATAATTGCCATTTTGAAAAAAGTGTTCGTTTGGAGAATCTAATATCTAATATAATAAATAATAATGCAATATAGTATCTCCAATCTTCATCGACAAAAGATCTAACTTTTAAAAATAAAAAAGTCCTTACTATGTTTTAATGCTCCAGGGAGTCGCAAAACTAAGATTTATATTCATTGATAGAATTCCTTACTATAATAACTTGTTGTTTAAAATACCTGCCAATTGGATTAATGTCCAATAAAAATTTTTTCAAAATTATAATATTCTCAAAAAGTTTTGAGAATAAAAAATCTACATTTTACAGATCTTAATGTTTAAAAAATTTTATTGTAATAATTGTCTGTGAAAGTAAAATGAATATTTAATAATAAAAAATTCAGTTGTAAATCGAAAAGCTTCTTATTTATTCTCTCACCAGAAATCAACAGTTTAACTTGTATTCGTATTGGTGTCTGGAATGAAAGCTACGATCAAAAAACTTTATGCGGTAAGTTTCCCGTTTTCGTTTTAATAAATCTGTAACAATCTTGAAAATATATTAATTTTCGTTTTTAAAAAAAATACCAAATGTTAGCCACTTTGATTTTAGTAGTTAGACTTTTTATACCATGTATATATGAAATATACATAGTATTATAAGTTTAGTCCCAAGTTTGTAACTCCTAAAAATATTGATGCTACAAAAAAAAAATTGGTATAGGTGTTCATAAAATCACCTAATTAATCCATTTCCGGTTGTCCGTCCGTCCGGCCGTCCGTCCGTCCGTCTATGGTCACGATCACTCAAAAACGAAAAGAGATATCAAGCTGAAATTTTTACAGCGTGCTTAGGACGTAAAAAGTGAGGTCAAGTTCGTAAATGAGCAACATGGGTCCGTAGTACCCATCTTGTAAACTGTTAGAGATAGAGTAAAAGTTTAAATGTAAAAAATGTTCCTTACAAAAAAATAAACAACTTTTGTTTGAAACATTTTTTTGTAAAGATTATTGTTTACCCGTGACAGCGCAAATTAGTTCAGAACATAATTGATATGTTATATTAACACATATAGTACAAGATCCGAATTAGGGTCGACCTTCACGCATCTGTTTACCGAATGAAAGTTATTTTTTATGAAATGTAAAATATTAACAAATATTCCTGTAACGGGTTGCCTTAAAAAATATGGTCCAGACCATTTTTAATATAAATATCAAAACTTGGAAAGCTTGTAAACATTATTTTTGACCAATATTTTGTGGCCAATCATATGCCACCGTAATTGTAACAAAATTATCTTTATTTAGATATGCGAGTCAATGAATTAACAGATGCACGTAATTACTATTTTCAACTTGTATAAATGCGATAATAGTGAACGAAAAAAGGCAAACAACATAGCTGCTGCATATTCTTTATGGCTTTTACTTTCGAGTAGATCAAAATTCGTAAGATATGCAAGTCAGTGAAAAATTTCTAAAAATTTTACTCTTGATATTTTCACTAAAAGTAGTCTGGACCACATTTTTATAGGCAACCCATTGCAGGGATATTTGTTAACATTTTATATTTCATAAAAAATAACTTTCATCCGGTAAACAGATGGGTGAAGGTCGATCCTAATTGGGATCTTAGACTAATAGTATCAATTATTTGCATAGCAACAACATTGTTTATTTCAAACATATACGTCACTTATAAGATTGTATTATTTGTTTGTGTATCCGTCTGTGGACACGATAACTCAAAAACGAAAAAAGATATCGAGCTGAAATTTTTACAGCGTGCTTAGGACGTAAAAAGTGAGGTCAAGTTCGTAAATGAGCAACATGGGTCCGTAGTACCCATCTTGTAAACTGTTAGAGATAGAATAAAAGTTTAAATGTAAAAAATGTTCCTTACAAAAAAATAAACAACTTTTGTTTGAAACATTTTTTTGTAAAGATTATTGTTTACCCGTGACAGCGCAAATTAGTTCAGAACATAATTGATATGTTATATTAACACATAGTATCAATTATTTGCATAGCAACAACATTGTTTATTTCAAACATATACGTCACTTATAAGATTGTATTATTTGTTTGTGTATCCGTCTGTGGACACGATAACTCAAAAACGAAAAAAGATATCGAGCTGAAATTTTTACAGCGTACTCAGGACGTAAAAAGTGAGGTCAAGTTCGTAAATGAGCATCATAGGTCAATTGGGACTTGGGTCCGTAGGACCCATCTTGTAAACCGTTAGAGATAGAACAAAAGTTTAAATGTAAAAAATGTTCCTTATCAAAAATTAAACAACTTTAGTTTGAAACATTTTTTCGTAAACATCACTGTTTACCCGTGAGGGCGACAATTAGGGCGGAAATTTTATAATATGTACTATACTTGATTATCAGTTATGTATGTGTCACATGTTGGTATATGTAATGTGATAAAGAAATCAACACTGACTATACATGGTATTTCAACAATTAACTCAGTCAATTGTTTGTTTTCACTTGTTAAACGATAGTTTTTGAACCGACATAATGTCGTCGCCTTTATTTAAAAGTGTTTTACATTTTCGAATATCTAGTTTAGAGTTTTCACCACTGTAGAATTAAAAATTGACATAACAGGCTTTCTTCAAGCTGTTAACCATCACTCGGGGGCTTTTGTTTAAGAATAAATTTCACATGAAACCGTCAATTTGAAATATTTTAGAATTTTGCATCGACAGCTGACATCCAGTTTTTGGTTTTCTTGAAAAACTCATAGATATTCATCGGATACAAAATCATTCACCCTGCCAGTAACCAGAAAATTCTAGAAATGCGTTAACCCTTTAAAATAGAGTCAATAAATATTCGGATGAAGTTAAAATAAATTTAGAGAGACATTCAAAAAATTAAATTAGCAATAGTAAGAAGTAATCCACAAGAAATTTAACGAACTTGTTATATATTTAGAAGAATAAGGATTATAAAAATTTCTTAAATTATCTATAATTCTAAACATCCCACTTCCTTTTTGATATGATTAATTCAGTGTGGATTATTGAATCATTAAAAATTAAATTATAAATGTTTGTATGTTTAATTAAATAAAATGCATCAATTTATGGAAAAAATTTTCCAAAAGTTCTTATTTATTTTCATATTTACAAAATTTATTAGGTAAGTTGAGAATTAAAAATAATAAATTATAATTTCATTTTGTTTAACAGATTATTATAGTGTTTTACGGTGTCAAAACTGGTAGCTAAAAATACACTTGAGAGAATAATGAGGCCCAACTCTTTAGTAGAAGTAATTGAAAAATTTAAAACACACCCTTTCTTTTAATTTCATTGTGGTATTTGGAAGTGGCCGTTCCCATATTCTTAGCAGCTGCTCTCTAAATCATTTAAAGGTGTCCAGAAAAGATTTTATGTGAATAATACGCATAAACTTAAGTTACAAAATAGTACGATCTTCGGATTCGCAGTCATTGATAGAGCTAAAATAATTTTTTAAATTCTTATAGAAGAAAATTTTAGCTAAGAAACAGAAAATTTTATTTTTAGCCGATTTTACTGAAAATTATTTAAGTATTTATTTTTTTTAGTGCCTATGAAATAACTCCTTTTCCACAAGATTTTCTCTTTGGCGTTGCTACTGCATCTTATCAAATTGAAGGAGCCTGGAATATTAATGGTTTTTGATAATTTTCTTAGATTTATATAACTATAGTAGGATTTTTAAAAGAAGCTTATCATTTTCTTTTGAATTTTAGGAAAAGGGGAAAATATATGGGATTATTATTCACATTATTCGCCTTCTATGATAAAAGATGGCTCAACCGGGGATGTTGCATGTGATTCATATAATAAATTTAAGGATGATGTTCAAATTATCAAAGATTTAGGTGTTCATATTTATAGATTTTCACTGTCATGGTCTCGAATCTTACCTACTGGGTAATATTATTTATTATTTAAAAAAAATATATTGCCATAGTAAATAAAATCTCACTAAACACAAAAAATATAAAAATCCATTTTGTTGTTGGGAGATTTTTTATTAGATTTCCCCGATTTCTTAGGATTTTTTGTTTATAGGATTATTTTATGTTTTCTAGTTTTGCAAATGAAATAAATCACGATGGAATTCGATATTACAACGACCTAATTAATGAATTAATAGCGAATGATATTATCCCAGTAGTTACAATTTTTCATTGGGATTTACCTTTACCCTTAATGGCAATTGGGGGTTGGACGAACCCATTAATGACCAAATATTATATGGAATATGCAAATATTACATTTCATTATTTTGGTGATCGTGTTCAACATTGGTTAACAATGAATGAACCTATGTCTTTCTGTACCGATACTTTCGAAAATGCACAACAACCGTTTAATGTACCACAGATAAAAGGAATTGGAATTTATTTATGTGCACATACGGTATTACGTACGCATGCTTTGGTTTATAAAATGTATAAAAATGAATATCAAGAAAAGCAGAAAGGTAGGAAATAAATTAGAGAATGATTTTAAATTGAATTTGGGTATAAAGCTGTAACCAAAATATGTCCAACTGAATATTATAAATAGTAACACGTCTATGGTAATCAACATGTTACGAACTTTTAAACCTTCCGCATTACTTTGTGCACATGGTTGTCTTTTTTAGATTAAATATTTAATATTTTCAGCAACTGTTCATACATTGTGTGAAAAATGATGAATAGAGGATGGAATTCTAAGACGAGCATGAGTACAATTTTTTTACCCCTGTCTATTTGGGGTCAACTAGGGCTATGTAGAAGGGTTGTGAACCGATTTAGCACCCCAAATACCATGAGCCATACAGTTGCCTGCCTAAGTCTACATCTCCATGCCATTGCTTTTTAACTATATGCTATTTTTTTCAGGAAAAATTGGAATTGCTATCGATTCAAGATGGTATGAACCGAAAACTAATAAAACAGAAGATATTGAAGCTGCTACTCGTGCTTTAGAATTTGATGTAATATTTTTAAGTAATTATGTACTTTGTCTTTAGGTCAAGATATTTCCGTAAAAAGCGTGTTAAATCCCGATTGAAATGTCAATAAGGATACCAAACTTTCAAACGCCTTCGAATTAAAGATTATTCTTTATTTTCAGTGTGGAATGTACTTTAATCCGATTGTATATGGCGATTTTCCAGAAATAATGAAAACACGTATTGAAAATTTAAGTCGTAGCGAAAATTTTTCAATTTCTCGTTTACCAGAATTTACCAAAGATGACAAAGAACTGTTACAAGGTAGCTACGATTTTATTGGACTAAATCATTATAGCACGTGGCTTGTTAGTGATGGAAGTTCTAAAACAAACTGGAGAACTCCATCATATGCCAGAGATGTGGGTGGAATTATGGAAGCTGATCCAAAATGGCCTAACAGTACCATGTCATGGTTGTATGATGTACCATGGGGATTTTATAAATTATTAACGCATATTCGGGATAGATATAAGAATCCAATAATTGTTATTACTGAAAATGGATTTGCTCAACTTGAAATTCAAGATAAAAAGCGAATCCATTATTTAAAGGTAATAAACCTGTTGAAAAATTAAGGATGAATACATTTTAATCACTTTAAAGTTTAAATATAGATGAATGTATGAATTTTTAAGGCCTGGTGTTGTTTTAGGGTTATCTGAAAAGTTTGTCTAAAGCAACTCAAGATGGGTGCAATGTCAAAGGTTATATTACATGGTCCGTAATGGATAATTTTGAATGGTTCGAAGGCTTTACGTAAGTGAAAATATTCAGAATTAAAAAAAACTAAGGCACTCAGCTGCCTATATGTTTGCAATCAAAACTTCCTGAGTTATTTTCTGAGTTTGCAATATTTAGTGCCCAGATTCTACAATTACTCAGTTTGACACAAATTTGAGGAGAGTATGTGTAATAATTACTCAGAATGACACAAATTTAGAGAGAGTTTCCGTCCTGTTTGAAAAGTGTATGTGCTCCGATTCGCCTCCGTCCTGTAAGACCATTTTACATAATTTTCCTTCTTCAGTAGATTCCGATATCCATATTCACAGAAATACTCGTTTCATAAGGTTTTTAAAACCACGCAACACAAAGAAACTGTATTTTACGTTTATGACAATTTTTGAACTAGTTTTTTTGAACTAGTGCCAATATGATTGACAAATCTTTTTCAATATAAGCGAAAGAAATATTTCATTTGTAATAATTTATTTTTAGCCAAAGATTTGGATTATATTATGTGAATTTTACGGATCCATCACGCCCACGGATTCCACGTTCCTCTGCAAAATGGTTTAAGAAATTTGTACACACTCATCTAAAAAATAATAATAAATTTCTCGTTGTTCAAGTTTAATATCCAGATAAATAAAATCCAAAGCCCTAAAATGAGTATCTGAAGTTCGAATAAAATAAAAAACTGTACGTAGAAATACATCGTCTATTAACACCTGGATTAAAACCACTGCAAAAATTCCTTATCATTCTAATATCTACTGCCTTTGGTGCTTCATACGGCCCACGTTGTTTGGTTAACATTTTTTTATATTATTGTGAATATCAAGAAAATCGAAATAATTTTCGAATTAAAAAAAAAGAAGCTAAATAGAAAAGAATATTTTATTTAAAAAAATTTTAAAAATAAATAACAAATTTGATTTTATGGCAAAAATTAATTTTTGGAGAGTATTTACAATTTTCTCCGATGGCATCCATGCTTGTATTTAATACTAAAAAAAGAGTGTTATTTAGGTTATAAAAAAATAATATATTCGAGAAAGGTTTGTGAGTGTATGTTGGAGATTTTTCGAAGACGTTACGAGATTACGTTATTTTTTTTTTTTAGGGGCTTAAAAAAATAAACATTTCTATGTTTTCTTTTTAAATTTAGCTTAAATGTAATCCGCTCGTGTCGCTGCTTGATATTCTTGAACTAAATCTTGTACGACTGCTTTTGAATCATCTAATTCTTCTAAATTATCTTTAAACATATCTTCTTTACGAAATTGTTCTAAGAATGCTTCACGTTTACGTAGTTTTTCATATTGTGTGAGTACTCGTTCAAATAACTGAAAGCATAAAGTCAAAGGTAATTAAATAAGAATGTTTTTTAATCGTCAGCAACAGTAACGTCAAATTTTCAAAATAAAACAATGGCTAACTGTTTGTTAACCGCCCTAAGAAGTATTTCGCGACTATAAATTTATGATTTTACTGTTAGTCCTAAAACAGTGTATTTTTTGGAATTATTTGGTAGTTCGAAAATCCTGAGCAGGCACCTATTGCGTTAGCTGTCCTTGAATAATAATAAATAAACTCTTGAAATTTGTTTAAAACTGAATTAATGATCGGGAAAGAGAATATTGATATAAAATCGAACGTATTTATTTTTCATTGAATAAAATATCGTTGAAACTTTGGAGCGGTGGAACAGCTTAATCGCTTTAATTTCTCGTCGGATGTTAATCATGTGTTGTCGGACTACTCCTACACAAGTTTTCTACTTGATGTAAATAATTCGATATAATTGCTGTCGGTTTTATGAATATAACTATTAATCAGCGTTTTAAAACTTTAAACGATTGAAATTCGTTCTGTATCCCTCTTTAATTTAGTTTTTATTTAAAAGTGTAATACAAACCATTGATATACTCGTATGATTGGCTAACATTAAACCGGATACACGATGTGATGTCTGTATGTATGGTGATTTTCTGGAAAGCGCCACTTGTATACTGGCTGGCGACCATTTTATAAATTGTGCTAATTTACGTTCTCGTATCCTTTGTAAAGATTTATGAACCTGAAGCAAAAAAAGGACAAACATTAATTTTTATGGCCAAGGTGTTGGTGAATTTATTATTTAAAGTAGATTCTTGAAATTTTTATTTTAAAATAATTAAGATATTAATTTTTTGAAGTATGACTCCGTCATGCTGTTGCCTGGGCTAACAAATAGAATAATTTGATACAAATCCAGAATAATTTGGCTGTCTTCTGTATCCAAAAATAAAATGTAAATGTCAAGAAAACTTTGGGTTAAAAAATTGTACCACCAAAGGAATAATTTTTTTTTTTTTTTTTTTTTTGAGTCTAGACTGATTGTTTATAATTTATGACACTTTTAAATTTGGCGGGAAAAATAGGATTTTTTACAAATATTAGGAAACGATAAAAATTAACATTTTAAATTTGTATTTACCTGTGTTGGTTCCACTTCCCCTTGGATAATATTCAAAATACTAATATAACAATGTTGAAATGGAGTTGGAGTACGATCGTACGCTGAACTAACCATCATATTTGTAGGCTGTAATAATCGACGCATTACATCTAATACTGTTGTCTTTCGTACTGTAGTCGCTGGTGGAATATTTGGTGTTGAATCAACTCCACCGCCACCAACTCCACTTGTCGCTGCACCTAACTTTAATACATATAAGTTAATATTTCTCCATATTTTTTTAAAATTTTATAAAAAAGGATTACTAAACCTGTTCGGTAGCAATTAACGGTGTATAACCAGTCATTAAGAAATGTAACCTTGGAGTTGGTACTAATGGTCCAATAAGTCCAATTAAATCATTATTCATGTATGATGGATATCGTAATGTGGCCGTACTCACTGACATTATCGTACTCACTAACGAATTTATTTGTGCAAAACTTGGATTCTGTATATGAAGTTTATCGGTTGCAATTCGATTTAACGCTGTATTATCCAGTACAACAACTGCGTCAGCCGCTTGTGTTAAACGTTTTAACGTTAATAGTGAATTGTACGGCTGGACAACGACATCACTGCAATTTTATAAAAAATTAGATATCAGAAAAGATTTACTAAAAATATTTATTATTGAACGCTGACAAATATTGAAAAAAATAATAATTGTAAAAAGGTTTGAAAGGATTTTTAAATATTTAAAATTAAGATTTCGAATTTTGATACTTGAAATTAGGTGGAAAGAGTGAAATAGAATATCTAGCATAATTTTTGGGATATCTTACGAAAATGGCGAATCATATTCATACATAAACGTGCTCCATGGTTTAAGTACTCCATGGTTTACTATGCGAGTCTCAAGTTGAGTTACGCTAGAGACTGAATAATGTGCACATATAACTAGCTATAAAAATAAAACGGAAAATGGCCTACCTCATTTCATCTTGATTAGGAAATACACTATACGTTTGTATTAGTTTTTTTGGAAATCTATCAGTTAATTTCTCTAAAATATATGATCCCATTCCAGAACCTGTTCCTCCTGCAATGGAATGACACAACACAAATCCTTCTAAACTATCACTACCGTCTGCTTCACGATCAATTATATCGAAAATATCTTCTTCTAACGTACTGCCTTGACTAAAACCCGATGCCCAATTATTACCGGCTCCACCACCATCTTTCGATAAGTAAACATTTTCTGGATTATACAACTATGAAAAATGATAACATTAAGTTTTGTGCATATTTTAAATCTTTGTGTTTATAAACTATCAACCTTTGCATACGGTGAATTCATAATCGTATGAATAACTCTCGGTTCCAAATCAAGTAAAACTGAACGTGGGATATAATGGTCATCATCGGCTTGGTAAAAAAATACATCTTTTCGATCTGTACCTTCCGTAGCGAAATCTTCAAGTTTACCTTCGGGACTAATTCCATGCTCAGCACACAATCGTTTCCAAAATTCAAAACCAACTGAAATTTTTAAGTAGTTGTTTTTATTCAATTAATCATACTTAAATTAATTAAAATTAACTTACTTTGATTCCCACACTGACCCAGTTGCAAAGTAATCATTTCACACGGCATTTTAATTACGATTGTTTTTATGGCATATATTCACGGGTAATTTAATATTTAAATTTTATAATTTGACAGTGAGATAAATCATTGATGTGTGAAATGTGAATTTGAAACAACAACTGATATTCATGGACCAAGACCAAATTAATGCATATGGTTTGAGTCTTTGATTTTCACATAAGCCAATGCCATCTATATTATGAGTACGCAACTAGTTGAATATTTACTCCTAACTGCCGCGATATTTATTTATTCTACAAATTTCTGCGATGGATAAATGTTTTCATAACTCTCATGTAGATGTCGGCCTTGAACTTCGGAGCAGCTCCCCAAAAAGATAATTATAATCTTCCTTCGTTCCCAATCTAATGTATCGTGGGTAAGGGTCAGCCGGGGTAATCTAAAACCTGAATTCGAGGTCAGAAAACACAAACATTACGACGAAAGTTACAATATCTCGTAAACTACCTGTTCAATTATCAATTGAACTGAATTTTATCACGATAAGTTCGCAGATTTTGAACTATTTTTAATGAGTATTGTTTTACTGAATGTACTATATTTTCAGAATTCCTTCCCTTAAGGATGGATTTTTTTAACAAAGGGTTAAATAGAATCATTCAAGTAACAAATTTTCTTTCATAAAAGTATTTTATCTTCTTACTGATAAATACCTATCCATTTTCATCTAATAACGAACCAAGAATAATATATAGTTTTGCACATGCTCACTTAAGTAGTAGAAACTTCTAATAAACACATTTAAGCTTATATGTTTATTATTCATGTCGCGGGCGATCAAATATTTAGCTTATTAACGAAAGGCTTAGTTATTTCTATAAATTCCATCGATATATACAAATCAAACGCTAAAGCGCTGATAATGTTGCTGCTGGTAGTTCCAAACACAATAAACGCTGTGTCGATTTTGTCCACTAAGATTTGAAAGTTGATACCTTTTTAATCAACCGTACCGGACCACTATGTTGCGAGATTGAAAATATTCGATTTAGCCCCAACAATTTTAGGAGAGGGGGGTTGAAACAATAACTCTCATTTTATGAATCTAGATAAGTAATCTCTATTACTAAAATCAAGTTCCCAGTGAGAATTTCGACAAAATTGATTCGTTTATATCTCAAATTAAAAGAAAGACAAGCTTTGCTTCGGAGGATTGTTAAATTTCGTAGATTTCTTTACCTTAAATATTTTCAGGCTTTCAGCTAAATGACTAGACTTTCTACTAAAAAAACGAATTATTTAACCGCTTTACGATGTGTATATGGTAGTAAATTCATAAATAAAAGAAGCCAAAGGAGCGTTTTGATGAAGGAATGGTTGACTCACATTTGAAACCATAAAAATTCTTGTCAATCAATAATATTATTATGAAACTATAATACTTATTACATATAATAATATTGTTAATTATAACATTTATTTTCGTTACCAATGATAAAATATAAATATTATTCTCAACGAAAATTACGAATAGGCTACAAACTTAATTCTGTTGCAAGGAAAATAATGTTCGGTTGCAGAGACAATTTTAAAGACTTTTAAGCTTTGTTTACACTCTCGCGAAGTAGTACAAAGTCAGACGAGAAACAAGAATGTGGAGTCTTGCCTTGCCCGACTTCGTTAAAAAAGCGGTTTTTATACCAGAGTCAAAGATAATCAAACCGACGCGGAGATTCCGTTAAATTGAACTTTGATGAATTGAATTTTGATGGAAAAGTACAATAATTTTGTTCAAAACAATGGCTGGTGTATTTTGATCAAAGACAAAGAGAATGGACTGAGTGTTCCCTATTCAGCTACGTAGTAAAAACGGCAATAAAGTATGAGAGAGATAAAGCGAATGTACGTTCAATATAGTTGTTTCTTTCTAGAATTTCTACAGACCTATAGAAAAGAGATAGGTATTGAACGCACAATCGCTTTGCCTCTTTATATATACATAGCGGGCAATTTTGTGCGGGTATTGCTCACTTGCTCAGTCCATTCTCTATCTCTTTGATTTTGATCTTGCTTTTACACATTTTTAAGATCAAGCAAGACCTTCAAGACCAAGACCAATCTGTTTGTAAGACAAAGATGAAAACTTAGTCTTCATCTTAGACAAAGATGAATAATAGTTTTGTCTTGCTTATTCTTACCCGTCGAAGACAGAAGACATGTACACATTTTACCAGATGATGATTTTACCAAACCGAGGATGAACCGTAATTGGTAATAAAATGAATTCAAAATTGAATCGAAATCGAAATCAGATGATAATCGTTAAACAGATGAGGTAGATTTTCTCCAAATACCCATTACGGTAAATCAGCTGTAAAATAGAAAATTCCCACACAAGAACTGTGTAGCCTAGTCGAATTTTCTGAAACAAAGTAAAAAGTTCACTATAACATTTTATATAAATGAGGCGGATGTAAGAAAATGGAAAATGTAGCTTTTTATTAAAGAAATAATATTTCCAGAGTTTATAAATGATATTAATTTTTCATGTATTTTCTATCAACATTATCAAATTACAAGAAAACTCCTTCTCATATATTTTTACCAAATCCATATTGAATCAATCAAAAATAAACAATTACAAACCGATAAGAATCTTGGTGTAGATTTAGCATGCATGCACATCAGTTTGAGTAGTTTTGGCTCATGTCTCTTGTCAAAACGTAAAATCAAATAAAATGTATACAAAGATTAAAATATTAATTACATGTAGATTAATTAAGTAATAATGTAAACATAAAAGTAATCCAACATTCAATTTTTATATGATCACTTTTATTATATTGAATGAAATATGTATTCATTGAAATGTATGAATATTCTAGAATTTCTATTTAATTGAAGTGAAATATGTTGATAGAAGCAAAACTTGAACATACCGGATGACAAATAACGGAAAATTTTCACATCTTTTCTAGTTGTTATCGGGTACGGAATCGAGCTAAACTCGAGTTAAATACATAACTAAGAACACGCTTGATCAAATTACCTTTCAAAAAAGGTATTCGTTTGGTAATTTTAACAAACCAAAGTAAGGACGATATTGAGAAAGCTGCGCTTAAAAAGCATTCCGCGAACGAAATTAGTTACGCTTTAACCAACTGAGCACTAGAATTGATTGATATTAACAGTAGTATATTTCTATAAATAGAGTCACCGAAACAATAGCTTCTCTAGGTTGGGAGGATACCAAATTATTGGACAAAACCATTAAAACCAAACATTTTTAGTAAAGTAATAAAAATGCATATTTTTAGGATTGTTTAAGTTATCTGGTCTGGATTGTTTAAGTTAATGGGGCTATCCATGAATATCACCAAGCTTCTGAGAAACTCTGATAACCGAGTTATATCAATAAAGAATGAACCTCTCGAATATGTGGAAGAGTACATATACCTGGGACAGATCATCTCGTTCAAAGATAAGACGGACAAGGAAATAAAAAGAAGAATAGCAAACGGCTGGAAAAAATACTGGTCACTCAAAGAAATCATCAAGACCAACGACCTTAGCATCGGTACAAAACTGAAAGTCTACAACACTTGCATTCTACCTTGCATCATACACGGCTGTGAAACATGGTCTCTCTCAAAACACCACCGAGATAAGCTGCAATGCTGTCAAAGAACGATGGAGAGAAGCATGATTGGCAGCAAGAAACAAGACAGGAAACGAAACACCTTTATAAGAACCAAGACAAGAGTTATGGATGTACTTACGAAGATAGACCAACTAAAATGGAGATGGACAGGCCACATGATAAGAAGTACTCAGGAAAAGTGGAGTAAAATTGTGACCGACTGGTATTTCAGAGATGAAAAAAGGAAAAGTTAGAGACAATTTAAGAGATGGGAAGATTAATTGAAACTCACAGCGGGCCCTTATTGGAGTAGGGTTGTCAGAGACAGAGCACAATGGAAAATGTTAGAGGAGGCTTTTGCCAAAAGGCACACTGAACTTAGAGATATCCTTCTAAAATAGGAAAACAAACACATCAAAACAGTTGGAAGTTCAGGATAGAGGGTTTATTGATGGATTGATTGAAGTTATCTGGTAATTCAAAAAGATTACCTAAACTTTGTTTCGATGCATTTTTATACCATGCATATATTTAATATGCAAGGTATACTAAGTTTAGTCCCAAGTTTGTAACGCTTAAAAATATTGATGCTATGAACAAAATTTTGATATAGGTGTTTATAAAAACACCTAATTAGTCCATTTTCGGTTGTCTATCCGTCTGTCTGTCAACACGATAACTCAAAAACGAAAAAAGAGATTAAGATGAAATTTTTACAGCGTACTCAGAACGTAAAAAGTGAAGTCGAGTTCGTAAATGAGCAACATAGGTCAATTGGGTCTTGGGTCCGTAGGACCCATCTTGTAAACCGTTAGAGATAGAACAAAAGTTTAAATGTAAAAAATATTCCTTATAAATAAATAACCAACTTTTGTTTGAAACATTTTTTCGTAAACATCACTGTTTACCCGTGATGGCGCAAATTAGGCGTAAATCGTATAGTATGTATTATATGGGAATATCAGTTATATGTGTGTGACATGTATATATGTATATCTGTAATGTGATAGAGCAATCAACACTGTTTATGCATGGTATTTCAACAATTAACTCAGTCAATTGTTTGTTTTCACTTCTTTACAGAGTGTTTAATCGAAAGATCACGGATAAAAACGTAAAATAATCTAGAATATTTAACAATTTAAAACTTATATCCTATTTAAACCCACAAAAAAAAACTGGTTAATAAAATATATTTATATATAATATTTTCTGGTTCTGGTTATACAATAAACCCACAAAGAAGACATCGTCCATCAAACCATTCATAACTACTTCTATATTCACTTTGAATGTATAGAATAACGTTTTTTTTTTTTTGAAAAGAGGCAGAAGAAGAACTCGTGCAGTGTATGTTTGTATATGGTGTTAAATATCATTCAGTAAGTGGATGGCACGTGTTTGGGATCAGTTAGTAGTTTTTACATTATATTTATTTACTATGTGATGGCTATCAAAAAATCACTTAAAGAGTAGTCGAGTCGTCAGCCAGAACCAAATGTATTATTACTAAATACCGTATTTAGTGTGGTTGTTTTTGTTTGAATGGGTTTTTAAATACCACCCGTTGTGGGTGATATTTATCTCTAAAATGTATAACAAAATTTTATTTAATCAAGAGATGTTGCTATTTTGTTTTACAAAAATATCATTATCGATTTTGAACCAAATTCAAAAAAAAAAAAAAAAGAATTTGAAATTTTGATCGTGCGCTGAATTGGTTTCATTAGTACGTATGCATTGATGAGGCAGTTTCAATAATATACATTGATAAGGTATATAAAGAGTTTTTTATTTCAAATGACAGCACTTAAAACTGATGACAGATTTTTTACATTTCAACTTAATTTCAATTAATCAAGCTTCATTCAACCCGCATTTTAACCCTGTGGGAAATGAATTTCCAAAAATTCCTTCTTACCCACTTCCGTCATTTAAGGACCGTTTGTGCAAAATTTCATGCTTCTAGGCGCATCGACTTCAGCTGTGTGTTGAGAGTTCAGCCAGTCAGTCAATTTTGTACTTTACATTTATAGAAAATTTACATTTGTAGACGATCTTAATAACAAGGACGGTTTTACTCAAAGTGATACATATTGGTATATGTACAAAGGACCCCGAAATGTTAGAAAGGAAAATGGCTTTCTGTGAAACTTTTTCTAACCCTCCTTAAAATTATCTTTGGATCATTCTGTTCAAAAGCTCTCATGGCCACAAAAATTTATAACAAGTAGTTTTCGAACTACGGGCGATCAAAGCTACGAATATAATATAGTTTTAGTTTATGACTAGGAAAATAGCTTTCTTTGAAACTTTTTCAAACCGCACCCAAAATGTTCTTCTGATCGTTCTGATCAAATGCTCTCACGACCACAAAATTTTTAACCGGTAGTTTTCGAGCATGAATTATATGAAATAAAATGTTTCAAATAAATTTTACTAGAAAATATCAACATAAAAAAATACAAGCGAAAATTTTGAAGCTTTGAATATTCGCAAGTTATTTTTGAGGATGAAGCTACCGCAGAATTTTTGGTAAATATTTGCGTGAGTCTAGCACTTAGAAATACAGCTAAGAGTACAGAGCAAGTTCGACATGGGATCAACTTATATTTGTTAATTTCTTGAATGTATGTAAAATATTTTACTTCGAGAAACACTCTTTTCTATCAGTTTGGGAGCCCTATATCTTTGATACCACTAATGGGGTGGTTTCTGTGCCTCTGTTAAAATTCCACAATAAAAATGATAATAATTAATTCATCTTCTCTCAACAGAAGTAAATAAATTCACCACAAAATAAAATTAATTATGTAAACAGAGGTAAATATCTTGTATGTTTACATAAAATATTAAAACTCATATGTTATATTATACCGGATGATGTCTAAAAAAGTTGCCACTCTTTTATTTCCAAAGTGGAATGGAAAAATAAAGAATGGAAAAACACGTCTCGGCTCATCTTTTTATCCGACGGTCAAGGAGTGGTTATGTTTTTCGTGCGTATCTTGTGTGTATGTATATTTGTAAATTTCTTTCTTACCTCGTATCTTCCAAACGGCTCAATGGATTACAACCTTTAATGTATCATTAGATTTGTCTTTAAAACTCAAGTGTTCTTTTGTTTGAAAAAAAAATGACGGATTTGTGGAGCGAAAGAGTAATATTTAATAACAAAAATTAACAAAATCTATCGAGTACGATATCAAAGTAAAGAAAATTTAAAGGGGTTTACAAAAATATATCATTACTAGCGTGATACCCATCCGCTTCGCAGCGTTTAAAAGTAAAGATTGATAAACCACCGTGTTAAAGCTTCCACCTTTATTGCTCTCACTTCTCCGCTTTCTATAACACTCGAAATAATGACAGGGAATGTTTTACACAGGTAATATGTACGGTTTTCTATTTTTTTAAATGTAATATGTAGTCATAATTCATTGAGTATATCAGAAAAGACGGCCATGATATGTTTTATATTGAACATTTTTACAGAAATCTGTAATTTATGGCAATGTCAAATTAAATTTAATTGTTTAATTTTTTTTTGGAATATATCTCTATAAATTATAGCTCATCTGTTATTCTGATATATGAGCTATATTATTAAGTTTTATTCAAATCTATTCATTAGTTTTTGTGTGAAAGCGTAACAAACAAACATCCTTACTTTCACATTTATAATATAAATAGGGATAGGGATATAAATAACAATTAACTTTTGTTAAATATTTTCTGTATACTATTCTTTAGCCTTAAAGAACTGTAAAATCAAGTACCGAAAAGATAAAATTGGGGTTCAAAAATATGTAGTTCTTAAAAGCGTGCCGATAAGTGTTCTTGCATTTTATAATTTTCCAACCCGTTTTCGAAAATTATAAGAGTGTAAGCTTTTTAAAAAATCATCTTGTAAAACATACATTGATGCTGACATAATAAAATATTGTAACTATATGTTATCTGAACAGGTATTGGCAATGATCACTATAGACAAATTGACGCCGTTCATTTATCAAATAAAGCCTTACGGCAAATACAGGTGTTATCTATGGTTTTGATCAATTATAGGTAAATCAAGTGTATATTTATTTATTTATTATATACAAGCAAATTTATTTTGTTTACATAGAGGGGATCTAAAGTCCTTTGAATAATCATAATTGATTTACATTAAACCCTAATTTTAATGATTTTTTTACGTTCAATTTCTGTCAAAAATTAATTCCATCCATTCAAATATCTCAGTAAACTTGAGATTTGCGGGAAAATATATCAAAAATTTTATTGAAAAATTATTTTGGTCAGAGGAAACATTGTTTCCATTTGTCTCATTTCGTAGTACTCTACGGTATTGTGGCTATGTCCCTATGGAAGATTCGAAAAATATACTGTTTTTGATAAAATTTAATTTGGTACAACTTTTTTCTGATACTTTTTATATTTATCACCACTTTCTAGGAAATTGGAAAATACATATTTCATGGTTTATTTCCGACTTTTTTACAAGCAGTAGTAAAACTATGGTAGATTCGATTTCCTGAGGGTTGTAAACATAAATGAAGGGTAATTTTATCTGCTCCAGTTCAATATGTGCCTACATATAACGTTTTTTTTAAAATTTATTTTATCACAGTTCTTGCCTGAAACTTTTTTCATATTTATGACTATTTCCTAGAACATTAGAAAACAAATTATTTTTCTTGTTTTTTTTGGCGTAAATAATGTCAGATCGAGTTCCTGATAAGAAATGCATGACATTTACTAAAACGCTGGTATAGTATAGAGAGAGACAGATACTAAAGTATCTATATTAGCACAAGAAAGATTACAGTACTGAATTGGGTAATCCACCAGAAAAATTGTGGGTATCATCTATCAGTCCCCCTCAATACAGTACAGTGTATGGCGTTCACATCGATACTGATATAGTGATATCAACAAAAAATTTATTTTAGTATACCTATGTGTACAAAATATTCAAATTCTTCTATTTCAACAGAATTCTGATTGGTGTATTTGAATTAAAAATTTTCCATGTACGATCAATATTCTACGAAGGTACTGAAATTATTATCTATTTATTTCAATATGGCGGTTGTTCTTTTAGGAATCCGAAGAAAGAAGTTAAAGTAGAATATATTAAGGGTATCCCTTACCTATAATTAAACTTCCCTAAAATTCAAATTCATTCACTCCTTTTGAAATCCGAAGAGGGAAACTTGGGTGAAGGAAATCTCCTAGTTATGTATTAGATTTTCCCTGGGCTTGCATTTAAAGTAAACCATGAAGTGTAATAAGTATGTAACTTTGGAAAAAATCAATTTTAGAAAAAAAACCAAAAGTTAAAATTTAATTATTCGACATTTTAAAAAAAGGATGTTATTTAATAGGGAAGTACACTTTATAAAATCCTTTCAATTGATAACTTTTGTTTATAACACGGATTTTCACTTTAATAATTTTTTTGATAAAAAAAAAGGTTTTTATTTAATTTAAAAAAATATTTGTTTCATTTTTGATTAGAATTGTGTGATGTCATATACGCATTATGCAAGAATGAATTTTGTTTTGAAACAAATATATCAAATATCCTTTTTTATAAATTGTTCAAATCCCATATGGAGAATTCAATAGGTACATCTATATATAAAAACATCCCTTCCTGTTTAAATACGTGTATTTAAAGGGGTGTAGTATATGGTTATATTGTTATTGTTAATATGGTCAAAATTAAAACAAATAAGATACTTTTGATGCCACCTGACAAAATATTATTGATTAAAGGTGATACTTTTAATTTTTAAAGGCAAAAGTTAGATTTTTGAAAAGAACAATATATTATAATAATAAATACAATTCGATGTATGATTAACGAACGGAAATTGATAAAAAAAATTAAAAATAAGTTCAATTTCTGTCAAAAATTAATTCTATTCATTCAAATATCTCAGTAAACTTGAGATTTGCGGGAAAATATTGTGTCAAAAACTTTTATTTCTTACAAATTTAGAAAACTAGTTTTTTACAGTTTTCTCAAAATAATCGTTTGAGAGGTGAAAATAGATTAATGAATTTATAAAGTCGTAAAATGAAATAAACTTTTTTCAAAGCAGGTCCGTAGCCATTCCTGGAAATTCTACAGCTTGCTTTACTCGATAGTCAGAAATTGTCAAGCGATAAAAACTCTCAAAATATCTTTTAATCGCAGGTAACATCACTCTCTCTTTTAATCGCGGGTAACACCGTGGGGCGCTGCTAATGGTTTATAAAGCGAGCTCCTGATTACAGGAAAAAAATAATTTTCACACTTTTTTCAGTAGAAATTATAATAATACAAGTGAAAACAAACAATTGACTGAGTTAATTGTTGAAATACCATGTATAGACAGTGTCGATTACTCTGTCACATTACACATACATACATGTCACACATATATAACTGATATTCCCAGATAAAACATACTATGCAATTTGCGCTCTCACGGGTAAAACAGTGGTGTTTAAGAAAAATATTTCAAACAAAAGTTGTTAATTTTTTTATAAGGAATATTTTTTACATTTAAAATTTTGTTCTATCTCTAACGGTTTACAAGATGGGTCCTACCGACCCAAGATCCAATTGACCTATGTTGCTCATTTGCAAACTCGACCTCACTTTTTATGTCCTAAGCACGCTATGAAGTTTTAGCTTGATATCTCTTTTCGTTTTTGAGTAATCGTGCTGACAGACGGACAGACAGACAGACAAACAACCGAACATGGATTAATTAGGTGATTTTATAAATACCTATACCAAAATTTTGTTCACAGCATAAATATTTTTAAGCGTTACAAACTTGGGACTAAACTTAGTATACTTTATTTTATATACATGGTATAATAATGATAATTCACCCCAAACAAAATTTTTGTATGACCACCCGTGGTTTGGCAATCACAAAAAGGTCAAAAGTACATCAAAAAAATAATATATTAGGTCAAATTATAATCATATGAAACTAATAATGTATAGAAAAGGGGCGTCGTAACATTTTATAATAATAATAATATGGGCGGAGTAGTTTGTGTATAGAGTATAGGCATAGTATAAAAGCGTCGGGACGCTTATATATATATGTGAATATACGCCTACTGTGTCAAATAGAGCTTTGTTTATAGATATGTATACGTAAAGTAATGAATATCATGCTTGAAGGATTTATAGAAAAAAAAAAAGTTGTTCACACCATTTTTATATCGATAAGGATTAATTTTTATTGAACATGACATGTGAAAATTCTATAATTTCTTTACAATATTGAACTTAAGGAAGAATTAACGGTACAGACATGACTAAAAGAAATTAAGGTGGGATAAGTGTGAAATTTTGAAAACGATGTAAAACAAAAACCCGTCATTTATTTCAAAATTTTTTAATTAGTTCTTAAATACTTTTTTATGAATCTTAAAATTCATAAAAAAGTATTTAAGAACTAATTAATTTTTTACCATCAAAATACATGAAGTATTTAAAGAAAATTATATACATTGAATTTTAAAGATTTTTTTCTTAATTTGTCCAAAAACAAGAATGTCAGGATAGAGAGAAACTGTTCTAGGATAATCAATCACCAATAATTGGCGCACTGAAAGAAGGGAACTCACGATATGTGGTTGAAATCCTGCGCAGTAAAGTCAATAACTTGGTCATCTGGTAGAATGCGTACGCCTTCGTTCGGAATGAACGTTATCTTAGTGGGGTTATTCTTGGAGCTCAGTTACTTTTAGTTAGTTTTGTTGAATGCTTTTTATGGAGTTTAACAATTTAATTTGTTACAAATACAATTCGGAAAATTAGGAAAATTTTTGTTTAAGTGCGTTTTCAAAATCGCACACTCTTCTACCCGACCCTGTATTATACATGGTACTGTTTGGGTACATTTAACCCATAAAGGATCTTACTTTAATAGCGAATATCTTTTTGCTTGGCGGGTAAACAAATTTCAATTAAGGAATTCTCAAGGGGAGAGTTTTAACATCTACTCAAAATTAATTCAATCTGTAAAAAAGTAAGTTAAGGGCATTCTACCTGAAAGAATCAAAATTGAAAGTTTATATAAAAATGTAGCGAACAATAAAACATACTTTAAGAACTAAATATGTCGAAGCCGAAAATTCGAAAAATTCAAACTTTGAAATGGTTCTTTTTCGATTTTAAATTTAATTGATGTATTATGGTTAACGTTATAGGAAAATATTACCGCAATATTAAGTAGTGCATACCCATCTTCTAAAAGTATTATTTTATCAAGAAATTCAAGTAAAATACATGATTTTCTATTCTGGAAAAAATTTTACAATATTTTATGGCAAAAGTTTTTTGCATGTTAAAGAAATGGTTAACGATAACTCACAATTAGCATCGTGTTTGAGTTATGTTTCAGGAGCTTCCATGGCAATGACACATTACTTTATTAAAATAATTTTATGGATGGACATGTAAGTCTATGGTTTGTATATATGGTTTATATTCATAAAATTGAACACTATTTTCTATCAAATTCAAATAGATTATTATATAAATTTACATTTCAAAAATATTATTTATGCAATTTCGTCTTTTATTTTCATAATTTCTAATGCAAAAAGTTTAATTAATTGTTATTATTCAATAATTTTTTGAAAATTACTATATCAATAAAATGTAAACAATTGAAAAACAGTCGTAATTTAAATAAAATGTGTGGTTTATTGAAAATTTCATTAGAAAGCAGCACTGCAATCGATTCAGTATTCCCTCCATCTACTTTACACAAAAACAAAAAATGTTTTGAAAAAATTCTCCAAAATCATTGAAGTATTTACACAATTATTCAAATTAAACCAATAATTTGACCAGATATAAAGTTTGCAACATGTAAAATAATAAAATATTGCACAATTTATGTAAAAAATATCCATATACGCCGTGAGAATTCTTGAAAAATTATCCAATATACATTTTTAAAGGAACATATAGCCAGCCATACCATTAATAAATGTTTTATACCTTGTCCCTAATTCTAGGTGGGTGGTCAAAATCTGATACGAAATACGTATCTCTGCTGATATGGAAAATAATTTTGATACACAAATTAAATATTAAAAAATTTAATAAAAAAATTATGGAGTTTATACAATGTGTTTTATTTAAAATTGACCATAATTAAATTTCAGGGGAAGTTCCTCAGTGGCGTTACTATTTTTGGATCATTATGCAAAAGTTCGAGGAAACTGTAAGTATTGGAGATAAGCGATAAGGTGGGTGTATTATTTTAGTGTGCGTTCAGCCAAGAATACTCCATTGAAATTCTTGTTGGGTTTTCTTTAGAGACGCGTCTGTATCAATAAACCTGCAACATTGGATCATCTCAAAGTTAAAATCCACCAAGTTATAGCCGAAATAACTCCCCGAAAGTTCATAAAAATCACCTTGAACGAATAACCTGATGAAAAAGGTCAAGAGGCGGCCATTTGGCTGACATCACTTTTCATGTTAAATGATAGAATACACTTCGATTAATACACAATTCGATTAATAAAAATAATAATTTTTTTTTTTTAAACTAAAGTTGGGAAAATCAATTTGAGTCAACTATATTTGGATATTATTTTGTTTTTCTAGAATGTTTTACATCACCACTACTTGAAGTTAACCTGAAAATTTTCAACACACTTTTTTTATAGCTTTGGACAAAAAGGAAGTTTTTTCTTAAGTTGCACCCTCACGGGTAAAGATGTTTACGAAAGAATGATTCACATGAAAGTTGTAAATTATTTTCTAAGGATTAACTTTTCCAGTACTTCAGCTAGAACTTTTATTTGAACTTTTTTTTCTATTTAATGCATAGTTTTATCGTAATTTGTAAAAAACTGATTAAAACTCCCCATTTACCCTTCAAAAATGTGGGTTAGGTACGTCCCTGAGAGATTGAATTTTTTTTTACGAAGTTTTTACAATCTAATAAACAACTGTGAAAAATTTCAAAGATGCATTAATGTATTCCTTTTAGATATGTAGTTTAATTGTACTAACTACCTTACGTTGATAAATATACCATTTGATGAAATATGGTGGAAGCGCAAATAAATGTATGATACATGGTAAGAATAAGTATGTTGAATTATTTAATTGCGCTTCCACCAAAAATTGCATATTTTTTTGACAAAAGATAAGATAAATGTGTATAACCAAAGATAATTTTCAATAAACACACGGTACCCTATAGATTCTTTTAATAAAAAATAAGAAATATGTTGAAATATAATATTATTTATATAATATCAAACTAAATTTCATTAATACAATATGTATACTATATACCTAATATCAAACAATAATATGTACCTATAATATGTGTATTATATATATATTATTAGTGGAATACCGGTGTAAGTCACCAGGATATCAGATGCTGAACGAGTTGTTGTATAACGTGTCAAATATCTTGAAGGAAATGATAATTTTCTACATGGACAATTTCACAAAATGCATACCCAACTTATACACAGTAAAAAAATTACTAGATTGAAGTAAGAGCGATTACTTAGCTGTTGATGTTCTTATAACAAGTAAATATTTCTTGAGTAAAGGATGTTTTTACTTAATTCAAGAAAATAATTATTGGAATGTTTAAAAATTTTCTTGTAACAAGAAAATATTTACTTTCAACCATTTATTTTTATAGCTACAAAATATTATTTTCTTATTAAATTTTTCCGGAAAAGTGAAGCATAAATTGACGGAAAGTTAGAGTAAAATATCGGAGAGAAAATTATTAGAAACAGCCGAAATGGCAAAAAATTGTTGGTTAAATTGTAATAAATTCAAAGTACCAGATATTTTCCTAAGATTTCATGGGAAAATAATGATACCAACTATTATAAATTCTTGAAGATGCTTGTAATAACATTTACTTAATTCCAGGAACAAAACGAAGTAAGCGAAGAAAATACTAATTAAACTAAAGCCCTACTAAGAATTCAGTTTAGTTTATAATTATGTTCAAGATTAAATAAATTTATTTATTTCCCAACTTTTATTTATACATATACAAAGTCGAAGATTCTGGGAAGAATATATTAAAATACTTTTGGTGAAAAGCTTGTGAAATGTAGAATACGCTATTATAATTAACTAAAAATTGATATAGTCAATTCCTTGAATATCCTAAATACGAGCAAGTGCAGAAATTATTCGTATTTATAAATTCATACTTTAAAACACTAAGAAACCCGACAGGGTGCTTGTTTTTCGAAATTTAGCTGGTTTTGTGATTTCAAATTTTCCTTCCTTCCTTTTCTATTACCAGAAATTGAGCTTAAAAAAGTACAGATCGTTTTTTGCCTAAATATATGCATAATTTAAGAGCTGCCGTTAATATACCTATGGGCTTGGCAAATATTAACTGCCTCACCAGCTGAAAATTGGTGTATTTATGCTCTTTATATTATTCTTATAAGAAGATAATCAACTCTTCGATTAGTCTTACCATAGTCCAACACTTGAAAATTTGAAAGTATCAGACTACGGAAGTAAGTACTATCTTGTTTAGAATCGGGCTAAAGTTGAGACTGCCAGAGAGTCGATTATTTTTTTTATCATTTACAGAATAAGAAATAAAAACAAGTTAAAGTTACACAATTTAAAAAGAGAGACATACAGCTAGACCCGTCAAATTTATAGCACGCCGAGTCGGGAGTTAAAAAAGCTTTCATCAAGTTTAAGCTGGTGGGAAAATTAATACTTTGCCAACCCCATAACTTTAAAAGCCAGTTCAGTGTTGATAGCTATATACCTATTACGTTCACACAAACTTTTAATTTGTTGCATAAGTCCAAGAAATGTCCGATGGTTACGCTTCAATCTTTGACTTTTACGTAGCTCTGAAAATCAAATATTTTTTTAACTTGCTTTGAAATATTTTGAGCGACAAACAATATTTTTGAGCTATTTACTTTATTTATTAAAATTAAAAACTATTTAACGAGCATAACGAAATATTTATGAGACAAAAATCGAATTGAAAGAAAATGTTCCAATACCAAAATACGCAATGAACAAAATTCGATAAAGGAACCAATATGTATTAACAATCGATGGACATTAATATTACCAACAATAGTCGATACCCGAATAAAGACAGTTTACAGGTATCTATTACACATATATGAATATCTAACATATATCTTGAGAGTGTGTATGGGAAAATTGTGTACCTTGGATCACGATTTTAATTATACGCGTTTTTTTCAAAAACAATTTTTTATAATATTTATATAGTATCTCTTTATAATAGAAGGTCATAATACATCAAAGATCATCATACATAAGGGTACTTTGAGCTACAACTCCAATTATACCTGTAAGTTCTCCATTTAAAATGTGGTAAAGCTCTAGGATAGCAACATAGAACATAATAAATCATTGAAAATTCTATAAAAAATCCAAACCCTAGATAAGCACAGTTTTTGGATCGACCCCATAGATATTCTGATGCTTGTCACATAAAGTAAGATACAATGCCTAATAATTACGGTCTAATGATTAGACGGATTTGCCAAAACCGTCTCTCGAACCATTATATGTGCTTGCTGTAATATTGTCCTTGCTCTCCAATTGTGCTACTATCAAACTATAGCAAAAAACATAAATATGAATTAACAAAAACGTTGGTTCATTAGCCTTGGCTAAGGTTTCGGTAGAAACTCATAAACCAAGACTTTATTCTACCATAATTTATCATCTTTGAAATTGTATTAAATTTTCAATGCAAACCATATATACAAACCATAGAACTTTCATGCCCATCAATAAAATTATATTAATTAAGTAGTGTCATTACTAGGGAAACTCCTGATGTAAAATTCATTCTCAACAATAACTCTTCGATTTCAATTTTCGTATCTGACTGTTATTTTCACAGCACACCCATATAATTACACTTTTTCTTATTTCCATGGAAATCACGATCTATTTTGATTAATTCCACAAATACCGTAGATGTTAGATTTATTTTTATTGCTTTGAAGAAGAGATCTTTTCATAGCCGCCCACGATGCTAGATTCAATATGGTCAAGGTACAACGCTCTACCGTCCACCTTTAGAATACGGTATATCCGTAACATATTGAATATATCATCGATATTATTAAGTAAGATTATACACCCCCATGGATAAATATCTACGTAGGTACTACTACTAATATGGAGGGGTTTTCAATTATCATCATCATATTATATATTGTTATGTGTTCAAAGTGTTGTTGTTTGATGGTGGAGAGGGTGTAAAGTTTATGTAAGGGGGTGGGTTTATTTAGACCAATAACACATATCTATCAATATTTCATCACCAACATATCGTGGTGGTGTTTTGTTTGTTGAAATTAGTTTGTAAACCCATTAGTATCAGTATATATTGTCCGGTAATTGATTGTCAATATGTTTCGATTTAGAAAAAAAAAATTTGATTAAGTTCAATTTTTTCGCTAAGAAGTTAACGCTGGGGGAGTGAATGTGATGGTCTCAGAAAGTGTATTTTTTGTGTTTAATGTGTAAAGTTTTTGTTTGTGTGAAAATTTAATATTTTTATTGGAAAATTTCTTTTTGTGAAGTGTGGTATGTTTCTTTTTGTAATTTATAGATGATGTATACAGGATGATTCATAAACATGGAGTGAAAAATTTTAAGAATGATTTTTTAAGAAAATCGTTTTCTGTTGATTTTTATTTTCAAATGATTTTCCCGTTATCATTTACTTCAGAATTGTATTTAAAATGTAGAGGATGTCGTCTGAAATATTGATGATAGGAAACTATATGGTCGAAGGTACACTTTTGATTTTTAACTTGGATGTAAATGGTTTGAATACTATTTATTGAAAAGTGCAAATTAACATTGTTACATATTTTTTGTTCATCTCTGGTCGAAAGATAATGTGCTATAGTTGTCTTCAATTTTTAAATTTAAAATTGTAGGAAAAAGAAAAACTGAGAATTTAAAATTGTATGAAATATTCATTGCAACGTCGAAAATCTATTAACGTTTTTTCGAATTTCTCCTTACTCTTATCGTGTCATTTTAGGAAAATATCGGGTGATTATAGAAGTATCTGAAAAAATTTGTATTTTGCTGGCAATTTTTTTTAAGTTCCCATACGAGAAATGTCAACGAAATTTAAGCTCTTCTAATCAATTTTTGATGCACCAACTTTATAAAATTAGAGAATGATATTAAACAAAAAAATTTAAAGAAACCCCTGCTTCAAGAAAATCTGCTTATCTGTTAGAAAATCATCGCCTCCTATTTAGTTGTTATCGGGTACGCCACCATAAACTCACAATTGAAACATAGCTAAGAAACTATTCGATCAAATTACCTTTCAAACTACGATGCCACAGACAGAATCATAGATAAAAAGACCACTGACATGATAAGTTGGGGCTAAAAAAATGAACAAGATTGAACCATTCTTTTATATTTATTTTGAAATCAAACACAGAAGAAGCAAATAAATTTTTATAATATATATCTACTGATGGCACTATGTTTATAAATATGTTTATTGCGCATCCGTCGGTAACATTCACAGAAAATTTTTCTGAAGCTTCTTGAAAGACATTTTCGAACAGTTTTAAAACTATTTTCATTAGATTTATAAAATTACACAATCCAAATTATTTTTTATTTTCTTTGAGAAACTTATTGAAGTTTTGTCTTTGTTCAACAGAGTCCTTTAGTAGAAATTCATGTGAATAATATTAAGACCTAAGCGAATGGACCGATTTTGATATTTTTGTTTTTGCTTGAATGATAATTTTATCGAGAGTGTTCTTAGCCATGTTTCAAGAAAATCTACTCAGACGTTTGAAGTTTGTTATTCTTTTCTAGCTGTTTTGAGTACGGAATCCTTAACTCATACTTGAAACACAGCTAAATGCACTTCCGGTCAAATTACCTTTCAAGAAAAACAAATTGGATCCTCATTTTAGGAGCAATCGTAGCTCTTAAACGGATGAATCGATTTTAAATTTGTTTATTTGTGGCACCTAAAAAATTTTTTCTCGTGATCTAAATATGGGTCATACCCACAGTTTACAAGCTACCGTTTTACTAGCTGATTGCTAAAATTTTTATTATTAATAATTCTTGCCTTGAAATTTCTTCTAATGCACTAACTTAAGATGGTTACCTTAAAATGTCTAGAAATAATTGTATTTCATACACAATAAACAAGTTTTTTTTCTTAAGAAAAAATTTCTTAGAAAAGTAATTTTTTTCAAAACATATCCTTCTATTATTCTCGAACAGCATATAACGTGTACCGCTTTTAAGAGCAAAGCTTCTATTATATTGTGTGTTGTCATAGTAACCTGTTTAATTCATCTCAGTGTTGCAGCTATTATATGGTTGCCATATACCATATAGAAGCCTCAAAAGCAACAATAAAACGGGGCTTTGTGATTTAATTTTTGCTATGGAATTTTATATGCGTATACATATACTACTAACAAATATTTTATATATGTAATTTGTTTGTATGAAATTAGGTATTATGATTAATTTTCATAATAATATATATATATTTTTTAAATTAGTTTTCTAAAAGTAGATATTGGTTTTCCATCAAATTTTTTTAGTTTATGAAAATAATATGCACTAGCTTTAAATTGTTTTAATTAAAAATAATATTTCTCCGATCTAAGAATAAAATTAAAAAGATTTGTCTCAAAAATATTAGTAATTGTATAACGAACGAGAAATTGGCGCTTGCATTATGCATTTTGGTTTTTGTTACACAGAAAATCGTTTAACACTCGAACTTGAAATTTAAGTTGTACGCTCTGCAGTTTCTCTTGGTGAAAACTTTGGTAGTATTCACTAAATATAAATTTTAATATAATTATTCTTTAATTATATAATTAATCTAAAATATCCAATGGAATATATTTTCTAAAATTTATTGTGTCTAAATATTCAGATTTTATATTCACACACAGTTTCTGTGAAAGGTTCTCATCAGATTTTAAAAAATCGTTGTCTATAACCAAAGTTTCTTGACATTAGAGACATTAGCCAAATTCGAACTTCTATTTCAAATTTGAGTTTGTAATCGAAATAGTTCAGAGCAGATATACTTGGTTGAACATTTTTTTAATCTTTGTAGAAAAGGAGTGTCATAATTTCTCAGGAAAAGTTAGTTATTGTCTACGTTTGATGAACATTTATTGGATTGATCTGCTCCAACAAGATTTTTGCATGCCTTCTTGTTGGAGCACAGATTAGTGCTATGAACAATGCATTAAAAAATTAAATATAACAAATGATCCCAACTAATTTTTTTATTTCCTAATTACCTCAGCCAAGAACTTAATGGTGCCAGCGGTCTATGGTTTAAGTGATACAACCTTAATCGAACAAAATGACATATTAGGCATTTTTATTTTTTTATTGCCTATGTAGTGCACATTCATCGTGGATTACACTCGCAGATCATTAAAAAGTGTCAAAATTTAAAAAAAAAAGATTTTTTTTAAATAAATTAAATATAATTTTAAAATCACAAAATTTTCGATCCTAGTTTATACCCAACATAAGATAAGCACTCTTTACAATAACTTATACTTAGTGGTTTTTCCAAAATAACTTTTTAATTATTTGCCATTTGTTCTACAGAATTCTAATTGAGATTAAGTTCAAAACTTTACAAACTTGGCAAAGTTAGTTTAGACAATATATAAAATATGAATATTCAAATGTACTGTTCAAATTAACTTTTGACAGGAATCATATTGAAAAGCAAGTGAAAACAAACAATTCACTGAGTTAATTGCTGAAATACCCGGTATAGAAAGTGTTGAACGTCGAGTTTTCATTATTTATAAAAAAGAAGAATTTAAAGATCACTAGCTGAAGCTTCCTGCTAATTTTAATCTCACTGTGTTATATTGTTTTGGAGAACAGGGACACCCAAATTTTGTCCTTATTTTCGACCTCACGGGTAAATAGTGATGTTTACGTAAAAATGTATCAAACAAAGTCGTTAATTTTTGTATAAGTTGTTCTATCGCAAACGGTTTACAAGATAGTTACTAGGGACCTCAATTGACTTATGTTGCTCATTTACTAACCCAAACTCACTGAGCACGCTGTATAAAAAATTTCAACTTGATCTCTTTTCGTTTTTGAGTTATTGTCTTCACGGACAGGCAGGGGGACGGACAACCCGAAATTGAATAATTAGATGATTTTAGAAACACCTATACCAAAATTTTGTTTGTATCATCAATATTTCTAAGCATCACAAACTTGGGTCTAAAATTAGTATACCTTGATATATATTTTATATCTACATGGCTATGTAATGAAAATGAAAACTTACCTGAAGTGCGAACTATACATACTGTCGATTTTTAAATATGATCCCCTAAAATAACTTTAAAATTTAATCATTTTATTTTCCCCAACAATATTCAAATAATTAATTAATTATGATATTTCCTAGAAATGCGATGAAAATCGAATATCAAGTTCAACATGTACAATCATGGTTCCCATCAACCTACAGGAACATATACCCAATAAAGTGAGATAGCGTACGAAGTCACCAATACTAAAAACACATTTATCTCATATTATTTGATTTGTAATGAGGCCACGCTCAGTACCTGCGCCGCCAATCAACTGTATAACCAATGAACCGATGTTATATAAGGAGCCCAGCATCATGGAATCAATGTATATACCGAACAATCCACAGTACGGTTTACAACTTGAGTACACCACAACCGGACAGTATCCCGTTTATCATACCACAACAAATTTTAATGGTCCCGATGATGATCCGATCCAATTTAATGGATATAGCGTGAATTCACCAGTGCAAATATGTGTAAACAATGATAATCCAGAGAATCCACATTTCGAGGAAGTAACAAATGTGTTATGTGATGAAAATAATTGTATTGTAGATGTTAGTGATTTACGGCACCATCAATTACATCATACTGAATGCGGTTGTCCGAATGATAGTGTAGATAATTTATGCAGTGAACATCATCATCAACATGATCAGCAAAATATCGATGATGATTTGTGCCATCAAAATAATAGTGATTTAGAATTGTGTGCAAGTGTACAAGGGATTTCAAGTAGTGCGGGAATTTGTGCGAATACACAAATTTATTCGGGTAGTTTAAATAATAGTGTAGCACAACAATTATCAACGTCGTCGTCGGCAGCACCGTATTGGGCAACGGATGTTGATATGGGAACATTTTCGTTGCCCCCATTGGACTTGGATCCGTTACCAAGTTTGTTCCCGTTTTCACCCTGTTCAGCGAATAATTTTAAGTAAGTTTACTTTATTCCATAAATTTGCATTATTATAATCCCGTAGCATTGAAATTGTTTTCACAAAATTGGAAATGTATAAAAGATTATTGTTTTGTCAGACACGTCTAAAGAAAAGGAAAAACACGTTTTAAGGTATTTCCAGCATGAATGCACTTGTCGGCAGATTACTTTTCGCCTATTTTTTTTCACAGAATGTTTGGTCGTTTTGATTTCGAGATAATCAGCTGCAAAGTTCAAGATTTCCCAATTCAAAGTATGTAAAACTCACTGCCCTCCCAGCTATTTTTTACGATATTCAAAAATTTTCTCGATAGAATTGAAAAAAAAAGTTGAAAGGAATGTTGTCAGAATAAAATAATAAAAATAATCTCGTGTTTTAAACGGTTAAAATTTCTGAAACTTTGGGATTTAATAGTAAGCCCTATTAACTTCTTAAAAATTTCTTGATAAATTCTGTCGAAAATAAATTTTACCAAAAACCATGCTGGAAATTCCTTAAATCTAGAAGATGAAATGTTGAAATGTTCCTTTTCAAAACAAAACTTGTCTTATACCTTTCGTTGTTATTTAAAGTAATTTTTATTTTTTCAAATCGAGAAATATAAACCTTTTGTAGTTTAAAAAATTTGATCGATTTTCTGCTTAAGTTAAATTATAAAAAAGTTTTAAAGGTACCGATTTTTATTTGATGTCAATTCTAGATTTTTTTTATTAAACAAAATAGGAGCTTTTTATACGATAATAATAACGAGGCTTCATTTTTTGGAAATTTTCCTAAATTAATCCTGAATTTATTATTGCTTAGGAACGTTTGGATCGACCCGATCGATAAAATTTCACCAGATTTCTAGAGTTTTGTACGTGTCTTTATTAAGACGTATGTGGAACATATTTTATTTGTAAAAATTTACGAAAAGCAAATTTTGTTTATGAGATCCGAATAATTTAAAGCAACACTAAAGCAAGCTATATATAGATCAGCATCCGGTTTTTTTTGTAATTGTAATAAAATGATATTAGAATTTCTTATTCAAACCTTCTATACGTGAAAGGAAACGCCAATAAATTCAAGAATTTTCCTGAAGATATACTAAGTTCTAAAGTAGAAATATTTTAACAAAAATATTGGAATTACGCGATATACTTGGTTGCAAAGAATACAAATACATACTGTATTCTTTGCTGGTTGTGTGAGGCTGGATGAAATCTATGAGTTATTTTCTTTTGGTACGTAAAAAGAGTTTTATAATCGAATCGTGAAAACCGTAGCAACAGTTATTCTGATTGTAAAATTGTAAACTAAATATTTTATGTCGATTGTTTCTCCATAATATGTACTTAGATCATATTAACGACCAGAAAAATATTTCACTAAATACTTGGAAATATACAACATATTAAATACTACCTGAATCAATTTGTTAAAAAATGTACAAGGAATAATGTGTTGATCTAAATTAAGATAAAGGCATTATGATAATTAAACCCCGTAGCTTGTAAACCATCAACCATTAAAGTTATAGGTATTTTTAAGTTTTGAGTCCGCGGGGTATTAAATGGCTTTTTAATTCAAGATTATAAGCAACAATCTAATATTTCTATTTTATATGTAAGTTTATTTTCGACGAGTTAAATCTACGAAAATTCTTATACGTGGTATCTCTTCTTTCACACGGTTCGGAAAATTTTTCATCGCACGCAAAAACTTCACTTTGGCGAGTATCCGGTTATTTTGTTACAAGGAGTAAAAATAAAGGATTTTCAAACGCTATATTACTTCCATTTGATATACTAACAATGGGAAAAATTTATTGGCAAGTGCAGCAGGTCCTCACGGGACGTGATATCCTGGATTCCTCTCACGGAAAATTCCTAAAAATGAAAAATAATTTCTGTATAAATTGGCCATAAATTTATTTAAGGACATGCATAAATATTATTATTAGTGTCTTTTGTAGTATAAGATCATTTTATTTTGTATACCTAGAATTATAAATGTATTGTAGTATTTAAAATTATTGTTTGCTAGATCAGAATGTATTAATGGTGGAGGTCCAACAGGAACAACAGGATCAAATCTATTACATCATCATCATCATCATGGTAGTGGTATTGTAAAACAGCCACATGATATGGCTGATGTATTACTATCATTAAAACACGCAGTCGTACATCCAGGACAACAATCAGCAACATCACCACAAGGCGGTGGCAGTATAGGGAATGGTGGAGGCGGTGCACCATTAAGTCCACCCAATTTTACAACTACTGCCGCCTATCCACAACAATCACAATTATCATATTCAATGCACCCACATCAGGTATACATATACGTATATGTGGAATTGATTATATTGTGAATATATTAAGTATACTAGCAGATACCCGATCGCTTTGCTGGACAATTTCTCCTTCAAAAACAAAGACTATCACGTTATAGCCCTCACTAATCTCTCCTTTTGTTCACAATTTTATGGATTTTAATTTTTCGGTGGGAAACTCTAATTTTTTTTTTTTAAAATGAAGTTTTGCTCATGATTCTCGGCGACATAGTAACTTTTTATAGGTCCAATCATAAAATTAACATGATTTTTACACTTTTTGGAGTAAAATTACCCCATCCATTGACATTCATAAAATTCCATTTTTTTTTTCAATTTTCTCGATTTTATCAAGGGGTAAAAAAAATTCTTTAAAAAAAATTGCAAAAACCGATAAATTTTTTTTATTTCAAATTTTGATAAAACTCAGTATATAAGGTAATTTTGACCCAAAAAGTACAAAAATCGGGTGCATTTGATGACTGGTCGGATAGTTTTTGAGATACGGACTAAAATCGATCCAAATATTGCGAAATCTCAGAAACTCTGCATCCAATCATTAAATTAACCTGATTTTTATACTTTTTGGATCAAAATTACCCCATCCACCGAGTTTCATTAAATTCCAAAACACAAATTTTTTTGCGTTTTTCTGTTTTTCTTAATTTTTTCAAAGGGGTAAATTAAAATTACCCCTTAAAAAAATTGCAAAAAATCGAGAAATTTTTTATCGCCAATTTCGATAAAACTCAGTATATAAGGTGTTTTGACCCAAAAAGTACAAAAATCGGGTGCATTTGATGAGTGGTCGAATAGTTTTTGAGATACGGACTGAAATCGATCCAAATATTGCAATATCTCAGAAACTTTGCATTCAATCATTTTTGTTAAGCTGATTTGTATACTTTTTGGATCAAAATGATTCTACTTAATAAAGACTAATTATGCCTGTTGCACAACTGTTTCTAATTAATTTTCAAATTTAGATGCTGATGTCACCAACAGCATACCCAACCAGCTTTTGTGATCAAAGCGGAATGTTTGGTCCAACGAATGGCAACTGTCAAGGACATCAACAATCTGGAATGTTTCCCAGCATGAGTGTCAATGTCTCAATGAACATGACAATGCATGGATATCCACCACCGTATCCAGAGACCATACAACATCAAGTCACTTGCCCACAAGTAAAATAATTCACTAACTCTAAGTCACAAATAATGTATCTAAAATTTTGTAATTCCTTTATACAGATGCAATGGAGTACATCACCACAAAATACATCCCCTACAATGTATCATCAACAAGCACAAGGCATATTAAGTCCTAGTTATACTAGTGGGGGTACAACGTATTCCTTTACCGCAGATTTCCGTACACCGTCTGGAGGCGGTACTGGAATTGGTGATAATCCGTTGATAACAACAAGTTCCTCATTTAAACCAGTATTAAATAAAAATAGTAGTACATTTTCACAATTAGCGGCTGGACTGCGATCACGTAGACAAAGTTTAGGTTATAGTTCATTATCGCCAACAACGAATTCAGTGATTGGTGGACCAACAAAAATTCATACGGGTGCACTTAGTTCAGAGGATGAATCACAACGACCGAATTTATGCCGTATTTGTGGTAAGTAATTTTTTGCATTTATGCCAAAATCATTCATTTGTTTGGGAATTTCCTAATTGCTTCCTAGGAACAAGTATGTTAGGATTTTATTTTACTATATGTAAAGAGGATTATATTTGACTTAATTTTTTTTTATTGCAAATACGTCAAAAGTGATTAAAAATGATTTTATAGAAAATTATGATATCTACATTTTTTATTCAAAAATTTTTACAAAGCGAACTTATATTCAAAAATACTTCCACTTCGATGGTAGTTTAAATCTTCATTTTATTGGACTATAATAGCAGACTTGAACACTAGTTTATGCTGATTTTATCCTCAAAAGGAGATCTTTGGCTATAACGAAGCATGAGAATAGTTTAAGTATCAAGATTCTTCAAATTATCATTCTAGTTTCTTCAAATTATTCAGACCGAAATTTTATGATGCATTAAGATAATAAATTCCTGAATTTTAAACACAAAAACTAATTGGCTGAATTGTTTTTTTTTTCTAGGTAAAACATACGCCCGCCCAAGTACATTAAAAACTCATTTACGTACACATTCCGGTGAAAAACCGTATCGATGTAGTGATTGCAATAAAAGTTTTTCACAAGCAGCAAACTTAACAGCACACGTACGTACACATTCTGGTGAAAAACCATTCCGTTGTCCAATTTGTGATCGTCGTTTTTCACAATCCAGTTCCGTAACGACACACATGCGTACACACAGCGGGGAGCGACCATATCGATGTCGTATGTGTAAAAAAGCATTTAGTGATAGTTCAACATTAACAAAACATTTACGAATTCATTCGGGCGAAAAACCATATCAATGTAAATTATGTCTGTTACGGTTTTCACAATCGGGTAATTTAAATCGTCATATGCGAGTCCATGGTACAACTAATAATGGTGCGGGACCAACAAATAGTCATCACCATCAGATGTTAGGTACAGCTGGATGACATCATCCATATTCTTTGAGTACAGCGGCTGCAGCTGCGGCCGCGATGTCCTCCCATCATTATCATCATCATCATCACCATCACCATCCGACTGCAAGTGCAAACAGACATTTGGCCTTTTATTTGTAATAGAAAATTTGAATCGCGAATAAAAAAGGGTAAACGTTTTGTACTCTGTAATACATACGAATCACGGGAGAATATTATTATGTTTGAGTCTCGCTCGGTAGAATACAATTCACGGGAGAATTTGAGTCTATACCCAGATTGCCGATGTTGACAAATTTTAATAGTATAAAAGTCCGAGAACGGATCGCAAAATCACTTGACTCATCGGTAACCGGATCAAACTGTGTAATAAAGCGGCAATCAAAGCTATGGCAGTAGCTGCGAAGAGATAATTTTTATTGGAAAAAATTTTAAAGATGGCAAATGAAACATCTGTGACGACACTAAACGAACCACACGAGAAATACCACTCTCAAAAGGGCCTTTAGAATTCGAATATCCTCTATAAGAGATATTTTTGTCAACTAATAATTAATTATATGACAAAGTTTTTGACTAGAAAAAAATGGTGGATTTGGGTATAAGTCTGTCTAATAGCACAAAGTAGACTTGGTTTTTTCTTGTTGCTACAGTCAGCTCAGATTTTATGGCGCCGTTGCATGTTACTTATTCGTTGCTTCGTTTCGTCACCTAAAGTGCTGCTATTTGTATTAGAAACTTTCGGAAAAATCTACAGATGCTCAAAGGATCAATTGACATTGATCCCTTGACTTAATTCAGAGAAATTCAAACGTTAATTGACAAAATTTGGAAAAAGAGTAGATAAATAAGTGCAAAAGAATGATAGTAAGAATTTTTCTGTGTATAAATGGAATTTTGATAGGAACATAACTGAAAGCCACCTTCTTAACAAAATTGAGATTTTTTTCTTTGTATGATAGGTAAAATTCTCCCGTAACTACCCAGAGTTCTGGATTTATACAAATATTTCAAAATTTTAAGGACTGTGTTTTATAAAAAAAATTAAAATAATTAGGGTAAATTTTTTTAAAACGATGATTCAAATTTGTGTGATAATTAATAATAGTTTATGTAAATACAATATTTTTGTCGAACCAAAACAATATCTCAAAAGAGAACCAAAAATATATCTCAAAAAAATTTACAAAAAAATTGTTGTTTATTCATTTTTTAAATGTTTAAAATTTATGAAAATATTGTTAAATAAATGTGTGAATTTTAATAATTCAAATTAATTTATCCAAAATATCCAAAAGATTTAAATATCTGATAAATTCGTTGTAGATAGTACTTAGCAAGTTGCGACCTAAATTCGATTGAAGTTTTTGAAAAGCATTGCAGACTTTCGTAGCGTAAAATACGCAAAATTTTGCTTGGCAAATAGCGTAATTTTCTTCCATTCTATAACCTTCTATTAAATTCTGTATGTGTCGTATACTAATGGATTTCCATCTAAATATTATACCACGCAGAAATAACATAAAACTGTCGCTACAAATTTTGACAATAAAGAATTGATTAATCTTTTTTAAAAAAATACAGTCAGCAGATCCAAAGTACTTTACATTTAGATAAATTGATTTGAATAATTTAATAAAAAAACAACTTTTAAGTAAATTATAAAATAATAACGGCCATATTCGTCTTTAAACGATACTAAGTGTTTTTCAAAGTTAAAACTATGTAAAAACACTTTTGAATCAAATGAATTTTGTGTAACATTTTGAAAAACACAAAACATCTAGTCATTTTCTTTTTGTATAAAAATTGATTAAATAAAATAATAAATAATAAAAAAAACTTGCTGGAATAATTTTTAATCTTTGCATTTCAAACTTTACATAAACAAAACGATGTAAAATTAAAATTATTTTCAATAATAGATTTTGAATTTGTACCTTTCCTACCTTTCTGGATCCATAAAAAATTTTTACTTAAAAAGTTCTGCATAAAAATAACTTTCCATAATTTCCTTGTTGAATTTTAATGAATTTTTCATTTATTGCTCCTTTTTCATGCTAATTCATTCAGGATAAATAAAAAATTGTTAGTTCATTTTTTTAAAAATTAATAAAATAAACTTTTATCACAATTTATTTATTTCTGATTAAATAAGTACCTACTTATTTTATCAAAGTACTTAAAATTTCTAAATTTTTGTTCTATTTGTTATTAGAAATAGGCAGAATTTTTCAAAGAGTTAACAATCCGAATGCATACAGGATTCTTCTGTGTACATAATCATAGTAAAAATTTTAATTCCCCTGTAAATTTTATATTTTTGTTATTTGTGTGCTAAACTTTTTATAGATCTGAAGTACAAGTTGCCTATAATAAAAAAAATATAAAATAGAACTACCGATCAAAAAATTTTAAAAAGTTGTTTCTAGGCCGTTTTCTCGTTTATCTGAATTAGCAGATTTTCTCGCAGACCGTATAAACTAAAAAGAATATATGCTCTATATTTTTCGAAAGTGTTATTTAGAATTTAAAAGTTGAAAACACGTCAATAAGTAGATATGCATTATTTAAAATTCTTTAAAAATTTATCTTTAATTAATTTTTCTCGGAGACTAAGAAAACAGATATAAATTAATGGTAAATAAACCATTGAAATACTTTTATAAAATTTAGGGAAATTAATTTTATAAAATTACTAACATAGAAATTCAAATACTTCTTACCAATGCTAATTCAATTTTAACAGACATATTGTTAAAAATCATCATTTTTGAACCTCTTTAAAAAACCGTATTGAAATCGATCCATGTGTTTGGAAGCTCCGAGCCATGATACCAAACATAGTCACGACGATTCTTTAATCTTGTAACACTTATCTCTGTTGGCCCAGACTAACGGCTTCAATGAACTTTTAGGTACGACTTTTAAATTTACTTAATTAAAGCTTTAATATTTTCAAAAATTTATTCAAAATATTTTTCGCTTGCTATTCAAAATTCCTTTCCAAATAAACCACAAACCGACTATCGACTGTTATAAGATTAGATTAATCCACAAAAGTACTACCTATTTTATTAATTTCTATTTTTGAAATTAGCAGCATAAACTGGCTAAAATAGCGAAATAACGATAAAAAACTGGGCTTAAACCCTACCATGATAAAGTTTTCCTGAATGATTTCATTGAGAATTCTTGTAAATATAGCTACGGATTCTAGAACATAAGATATAGGTACTGTTGATAAGCCACTCAAAATACTTGAAATTGATAATTTTGAAAAAAAATTCAATCCTCAATCACTTCATAGAGACACAATATTGTTATTTTATTAATTAAAATGGATTTAGCAAATAAGTATTGTGGAATTAATTAATCAAGAACTTGTGTGGTCTAATTAAATGCAATTTTTTAAATTTTTGAAATAATTCATTTAATTTAGTGTTTGATTGAAAAATATTGCCGAAAAATGGCAGAATCATTAAATCCTATGTTACCCACTGTAAACAGTGGGTCATCGTATAATCCAACAACTGTTTCGAAAGCAACCAGAGGACCGCAATATTTAGGTGCAATTATAGGTAAATATTTAGTAAATTTTTCTATCAAAATTACAAAAATCAAAAATTATTTTAAATATTGAAAAAGCAATTTTTTGGCAGTAAAAATTCATAAACATTGGAGATAAAAATGTGCCCAATATTTTAGAGACAAACCTTAATTTATAATAAAACGGAATTCTTAGCTTAAAACAAGAAATCAGTAAAATTTCTCTCTTTACTTATGAACAATGTACTCAAATGAGACGAATTTCATCTCAAATCGTGGATTAAAAGAAAATATCATTTGCTTAATTTTCATTATTGAATTTTTCTTCATGATTTTCTGTTTGAGTTTATGGTATTTTTGGGCTCACGGCAATGTATTTCTCATTTTGCTCGAAGGATTCTTACTTTCGACACTTAACTTATCTGTCTAGGAGAAAATAGGGTTTGCACCGATCTGGTCTTGGATACTTGAATAACCAACAGGATTTTTAAAATTGCGTGCCACATAACAATATTTTTTTTAAATTTCTAATTTATTGTTTAATCGAATAACCTTCATTTGTGGACCCAAAAAATATTTTGGCATTGAAAATTTAGATAAAAAACTTTTAATTAAAAAATTATCTTTTTGATTAAAAATTAAGACGTAATTATACCCTTTTCAAACGTAATTGTTTTTGTTTTTAGTGTGTTTGGCAGCAGTTTCAGCTGGTACGGCCATAGGATGGAGTGCTCCAGTAATACCCCAACTAGAAAATGGAACAACAGCCCCATTTCCTGTAACAAAATCAGAAAGTTCATGGATTGGTGCATTTTTACCAGTAGGTGCCTTATTTGGTGCTATTCCTGGTGGAATTTTGGCTGATAAAGTTGGACGAAAATTGACAATCTTATCATTAGCTGGACCATTTTTAATAAATTGGGGTTTAATTGTTATAGCAAATTCTGCAACTCTTATGATTGTTGGACGATTTTTTGCCGGATTATCAACGGGAGCGATATGTGTAACAGGTTCTATGTACATTGGAGAGTTTGCTGAAACTGAAATACGTGGAGTTTTGGGATCCTACTTTCAATTGTTTTTATGTGTGGGAATTTTAATATCATTCGTTTTGGGAGCGTTTTTGGATTATGTCCAATTATCTTTAACACTAGCTGTAATTCCAATTATTTTTGTTATAACTTTTAAATTCATGCCAGAATCTCCGGTATATTTGATGACAATTGGTAAGCGAACAGAAGCTGAAGACGCTATTCGATGGTTTCGTGGTAAAAATTATAATGTCACACCAGTTATTGAGGAAATACAACATACAATTGACGCCACAGCTGGTAAAGAATCCTCAGTTGCGGATTTATTTAAAACTAGAGGTAATTTGCGAGCATTTATTTCCAGTTTAGGATTGATGTTATTCCAACAATTCTCTGGAATAAACGCAGTTATCTTCTACACAGTCACAATTTTTGAATTAGCTGGAAGTTCATTAAATCCGAAAGTGGCTGCTATTTTAATTGGAAGCATTCAAGTAGTTATGGCTTACATCGCTGCAACAATAATTGATAAAGCTGGTCGAAAAATATTTTTATCTCTTAGTGGTGGAATTATGTTTATTTGTTTAGGTGGAATTGGATTTTTCTTCCAGCAAAAGGAATCGGATGTGGATGTCTCAAATATTGGATGGTTACCACTCAGTTGTCTATTACTGTATATTGTAGGATTTTGTTTGGGTTATGGGCCTATACCATGGATGATTATGGGTGAATTATTTACGCCTGAATTGAAAGGTGTTGCAAGTGGTATTGCCGTATTAACTAATTGGTTTTTAACTTTTGTGGTCACAAAATCGTTTGATGGAATGGTAGCAGCGTTTGGTATCAGTGGAACTTTCTTCACGTTTATGGCGTTTGTGTTTGCTGGTTTGGTGTTTGTACAAGTTGTTTTGCCGGAAACTAGAGGAAAATCATTGCAAGAAATACAAGATGAGTTAAATGGACGGAAGCATATACGTAAATCGGCTAATATTTAAAAAAAATTCGAATAAATAATTAGTTTTTATAATTTATTTTAGTTTTTAAGATTCATATTTTAAGCTTTTATTAATAAACGTTATTTTAAAAAATAGTTTCTGTAGATTTTAATCCTACTTCGAAATCGGAAAGTAAAGAATACAAATTAAAATAGTGAGTATTCTTGATAATTTTGCAATGAAGATTTTCTGAGAAATCGACTACATAGGACGAAATTTCTACCAAAAGATTACTTAAAAAGTTTATTCTCTATTTAAAAAAAATTACGGAAATAAATAATGGAATAATTTCTTTTTTAAAAATTTTATGAAAGTTTAATTATTCATAAGGGAGTATTCTGGTCTAGTAGCCTAAATTGGAGGCATTTTTCAATCTTTTTCGCCTAGGTTCAGTTATTTTTATAACAATATCTGGATGACCGAGCTTTGCTCGGTTATTCGCCAATAGATGTCAGCAAGAGTCATATTTTTCACTTTAGACTACTCAAACGCCTCCTTTTTGTTATGTTATAATTTGCATTGTATTTCATTAACTACGTTATACACCAATAGATGTCTGATGAATTTTTTTCACTTTAGACTACTCAAACGCCTCCTTTTTGTTATGTTATAATTTGCATTGTATTTCATTAACTACGTTATACACCAATAGATGTCTGATGAATTTTTCATCAAAAGACGGATAAAAGGACATTTCTGATAAATGAAACCTAGCTAGATCGACTTATCGCCCCAAAAAACCCCTACATACTCATTTTCATGAAAATCGTTGGAGCCATTTCCAAGATCGTTGATATATATATATATATATATATATACAAGAATTGCTCGTTTAAATATATAAGATTAAAGTTTACCACCAGGGAATAATTCAGACTTCACTTTTCCCAGCGGTAGAACATTTTCTCAGATCTTTGCATAACTAAAACTCATCAACCATATTAACTTATATTATTAACTTCAAATAAAATTTCGCAACATAATGTTTTGTAAATTATAAGGTGAGTGGCAAACATATGTCTCCAACGTATAAAAATCAAATTAAAAGTCCCCCAAATCTAAATTGGATGTTCATATCCTGTTTAAGCGAAGAGTTTTCGATATAGATCCGTCGCTGACAGATTGTACAGATATCAGATAAAAGAAGTTCGTCAAGCATTTAAGCATGATTATTGTGTAGTTAGTACAATTTACGTCTAGGTAAGTTTTTGTTGCTAGCCAAACAAAGAAGTTCTGAAACATCTCAAAAATTACTCATGAATATTTTTTTTCTCGTTGAAAGGCGTCTCGTTGAAAAGTATTCCGCGCCTGGTATGGCAGCGAAAATTGATTAATAGAAGATTTTATTAAATTCTTAAAAAAAAAAGCTACTTAAATTATGCATGGTGTTTGTAATAAACATGTTTACAACTGCCTTGTTACTCTGCGTTGTTTGCGTTACTCTGCCTGGAGTTGGAACCACGATCTATTACTATCCGGGCTATATTTTACCATTTAAGCTACAAGATGGTCATACCAAAATTGTGTTAACTTTTCTATACTGTCTAAAATAACACTTGATATTCAATAGCTCATTACATTATTTACATTTATTTACTGCTAAAAGCTGATAGAAATCATTGCATTTTTCGAACATAAAATAAAAATTTACAATATTGATTTAGAAATAATTTTTATTTAATTAACTATAATTAAAACGTGATTTAATAAATTTAAAAAAATTAAAAATTTATTGAAAATCAAGGTTGAAAACAATTTATACAGGCAGCATATATAGTTATACTTAAAATTATCGAAAATTAATTGATAAGATTAATTAGTATTTTTTAATTATAATTGTTTAAGTGGCTTTAATACCAGCAGTATTAAGACCATTATATTATTTGTCTATGTTTAATGTGTGCTTTATTAAGTTAAGCTGATTTAATGCATTATGGTTTTATGAATGTCTTTTGATAGGATTATTCAATTAGACAAATTATTATTGATTGATTTTTTGAACAAATTTTAATTTCTCATTTATAAGTATTTTTTTCGAGGGTTTGTTGCCGAACGTAAAGTATTAATGATTTGGAAGAATGACACATTATTGATTAAAGTCGTTTTATCGTTTTATGGTTGAAGAAAAGTTTACTTGCAACTTATACAACCTATATATTCATACAGAGAAAAATTAATCCTTGCCTCTAACTAATTTATTCTTACAATGCATATTTTCCAATTTTATATAATGAATTAATAGATATAATGGCCAAAGTAACTCAACCTTTCTTGTCCCATAGTACTTCACAGATAATTTTTGATCAGTTCTTGAAAGAAAACTTTCGACGGTAGCTGGAAGAGCTAAAAATAAATAATAAGCAGTAGTTATTTTTTGTGAAACTATTTCACGAAGAAAAATTTTGGATCGTCGTTTTCATATTCATTTCACTTCTGAAGCACCAGGCCGATGAAAATTTAAAGTGAAACAACTGAGATCATGATTATTAAATGATCAAAAAATCAACAATTTCATGAAATGAATGAGAAATTTGGACTCATTAATTATAAAAATTGGACTCATTTAAACATGAGGCTAGTAGTATTTGTGATACCACGAAAAAAATTCTTCCTTCTTGAATTTTTTTTGTTTGGGAGTGTTTTATGTAGATGTCTCGAAAAACACTCATCTAATCGTTATATGGAGATCTTTTTGCTTCTGGGTTTTAATTACTGTATCCAATTACAAGACCAAAACTTATCATAACTAGTAGCACATAGGTACAAGTTGTCTACACTAAACTGCAACTCGACGCCAATGACCGGGTTGCGTTCGAGGGTACAGAAGAATCTCAGAATCACCTGTTGAGGATCAGCCGTAATCTGTATGGATAAACCGGTGTTATTTGATGTGCGGAGCCTCTAGTCTAAGTATATTCATGTCCTTTCGAGTCTGCTTACGTCAACTTGCATAGTATTAGCTTATTTCTTCGTAACCATGATTCATAAAAATCACATATCGATCACTTATTTCGCTTATGACAGACCATAATATTGACGCCTAATACTTTTTGTATTGAGTATATTAGTCAGAAATAAAGCGGAAATTTCTGGCTACTTAACAATTCAACCAATAAATAATTAACATATTGCAAATTATAAACACTCCTCCCTAAAATTGTTGATAAAATTTTAAAATCACTAAAAAGAATGTAAAAACGTTTATTGATTGCAATAAACAATTGACACGTGTAAATGTCCTGACTTTTTTCTGATACAAAATTGATTTTGATAAATGGTTGAGTGCTTGAGATATTAATTAGTAATTTTCTTTAGAATTTATTTTACCTGTACCTATCTATATGCTAAGCTCAGGGGAAAAATTAATTTTGTTTACATTACATTTCATAATTAAATCAAAGTTTATTTTTTAACATGATAAGTTTGTTAAAAAAAAAATTATGCAAATTTGTACTTCAAACCATAGGCACTGCAACAAGTGTAGCTAGCTCATTTCAGAATTCAAGATTCATAGATAGTTTTTTTGGGTATTAATATAATTAGCCCGTAAAACATCTGAATGTCGTTAGCTACCAAATTCCTGACTTTGGCTTATGTTGTAGTTCAATGTTGTTTTGTAGGTTTGCCCAGAAACAAACTTTTCCACAACTCCTGCGAGAGGTATTTGATCCCCGTGAGTGTCTTTGCGTAATTATAGAGGGAACAGCGACTAGTATTCGAGGGATTGGATATCAAGTGAGAAAGTATGTGAGTTTGGTCTGATCTACAATATATCTCAATGCTAGGCTTTTGCCAGCTGACAATATTCAGATGTAACTAGCTATAATTTTAACGCTTTCTGTGAAAATGAGAAAAACCTTAAATTAAGAACTTTCTTTTTGTTTTTGAGATTTCTAAGATAATTAGGAAGCAAAAAATTCAAAAATCCAGTTCGTTTGGCGATTAGATAAGTAGTTTTCGGTGTATTGAATGAAATCGTTTCGTCAAAAAACTTTCTTATATAGTTGCAAGCGACATATCTGAAACTATTCGCCCAGCATCATAAAACCTTATATTTAATTTCAAAACTGGACAAGATCAAATTCAGAGATAAAAATATTTGTGAAATTTTTAATAATTTATAAAGAGTTTTTAACAAACTATCTCTTAAAAGATAGGTGAAGTTTTTTTTATTCCTGATTTCAATAATACTTTTTTGATAGAATAATTTTGGCGCAAAAAATTACGAAAATCTCATTTATTTACCGATTAAATGAGAGTTCTTTGATGTAATCTAAAATTCTTCATCAGAACGATATTTTAGATTTCAAAAAATATAGAAATGTTCAAAAATTTTTTTTGTTTCGTATTACGTCAACTAACTAAACCGTGACGTTCAAAATATTAAAGAGCGGTGAACATTTTAGCGAATTTGCTGAAATTTTGTATATAGCAACTTTATAAAATTTGAAAAATTCAACTATCGATTGATAAAATAAACAAGTTTGCCTGCAAAAAAAAAAAAGTTTAATTTTTGTTTATTTAGAATCTTTTTACAAATAATAATTATAGATAAAACAATAATTATTTTATTTAAAGTGATTTTCAATATTTATTTTATAATTTGATTTATTTACATTTTATATTTACATTTTATGGATTTTACACTATATTGGATTTCAAGTGTACAATCGTGAAGAGTACAAATAATTCTAATATAAAACTATCTGCCTGAAAAGTACTACATCTTCTCATTTTTTATTTATTTATTTTATTTTAGGTCGCTTTTAACGTCTAGGTCATTAGCTACCGTTGAGAACTATACATCTTCTTAATAATGATGTATTTTTTATATTCAGTTGGCAATTTTGTAGCTAAACTGTAAAGTAAATTGCCTACACTGATTATAAATGATGCATTATAAATTCTTAAAAAGAAAAATATTTTATATTTAGTAAATTTTTTTTGGTGCCTACTTGTCGTCAATGTTAGAGGAAAATCGGTCATCAGAGAATAAAATTTAATATTCCTACATTAGTGGGTAATTCAATTTAAACTCGGCATATTCAAAACGATGCAACAAAAACATTGTTATATTTAATTAATAATCGTAAATTTTAATGATTCAGGAAGTTGCAAAAACGTATTTTATAATAAACCTTTTTAACTTCGTAGCTCCTAATAGTCACCGGGAAGCATTTTTAATACACCTAATGGAGGTAAAAATTTGATGATATATATATAAGTACCGTCGGGAGCTAACGGTCTACATAGGTGGGATAGTTGAATGGAGTTATTGAATTTGATTCTTTAACTCCTCATAACTTTTTTGTACTTTGTAAAATCGCGACATAACATTAGCTTTTCCATAAAGGCCAAGTTTCCCCTATATGTTGAAACAAATTTATTATACACAATTACTTATGTAAATAATAAAATTTAAACTGATCAATTATTTTAAATATTTGTTTAATAAATTATAAAGACTCTGAATTACAAATTATTGCAGTATTTATGCTTAACATTCAAAATATTTTGTAAATAACAAAATAGCTTCTTCTGGTTCATTGAAAATTATTTTTTGCTCCAAACTTTTAACGACATTGATTTCGCTTGACTGCCATATTTCTCAGGCAATACTACAATAATAATGCCCAGTTCACTCAAAAGAAATAACAAATTGCTTACACCGATTTTATAAAAAAAAAGTTATCAATGCCGGGCCTTGATTACAATGAGACAATATGCAAATTTTTTAACGACGCCTGACTTAAAGTGGAAAATTGTTCCAAGAAAAATTAATTATGATTTGTTTTTACAAATTAAACACAAAGTCATTAAAAAAATAATAATTATGGAACTGTAAGTGGATGTATGCATTTTACGATAAATGCATTTGCCTAAAACAGGAAACAACCTCGTCTTCGAAAAAAAAATTACGTGTAGTCGATTAATGTTAATATAAATAATAAATCCTTGTTTACATTAAATCACACTTTTTTATCAATGTGAATTTTAATATCAAGCGTGTACAGCACGAGGTGCGGTAGTGTTTAAAAGAACATTGTTCAAAAGTTTTTGATGCAAAAAAGTATCAATTAATTTCTTTCTGTCGCTCAACATCTAAATTTTTTTTAAATGATCTTTTATAGTATGCCAAAATGTTAACAAGAACAAGTGAAAACAAGCAATTGACTGAGTTAATTGTTGAAATACCACGTATAGACAGTGTTGATTACTCTATCACATTACACATATATACATGTCACACATACATAACTGATAAACCCATATTAATGCATACTATAAAATTTGCATATAATGTGTGCCCTCGTGAGTAAACAGTGATGTTTACAAAAAAATATTTCAAACAAAAGTTGTTTATTTTTTATATTTAAACTTTTGTTCTATCTTCTATCTCTAACGGTTTACAAGATGGGTCCTAATCCCAAGACCCAATTGACTTATATTGTCATTTGACATTTACGCCATTGACATTTACGAACTCAACCTCATGTTTTACGTCCTGGGTGCGCTGTAAAAATTTCCGCTTGATATCTTTTTTCGTTTTTGAGTTATCGTGTTCACAGACGGACGGACGGACGAACACCGATAATGGACTAATTAGATGATTCTATGAACTCCTATATTCTTTCGTAGTATCAATATTTTTAAGCGTTACAAACTTGGGACAGAACTTAATGTACTCTGTATATTTCATACATTCATGGTATACAAATATTAGTGCAATTTAAAAAAGTATCCATACTTTGCACTTTATTGAGTCTAATGGTACAGATTCTTGACTTTAACCTACGGATTTTAAAATTAAATAGAAAAAATAGAGAAAGATTAAATTACACTATTTTTTTAAAGATGAATAAATTTGAATTTAATTATTTTAAAAAGTGAAACTTGTTTGAAAATAAAGATATTATTATATTGATGATTTACAGAAAATTTAGAACATACTGAGAGTAGAACTAACTCAAAGAATGGTACCTAACATTACTGGATACACTGCATTTCATATATAATAACTTGAAAAAACTTACCAAGCCTGTTCTATTTTTCTTCCGAGTTCTTATTAGCAGTGTTAAAAATCATGAAAATAATTTTGGATAATTTAAATATGGGAAATTATTTTTATCAATTTTTACGTAATTTATTGGTCGAATTGGTTTTCAAATGTTTCACTAACGTATTCCTCGTCTTTGAAAGGTATTTATATTTTTTTCATTTTCTGCATATTTCCGATACATTTTATTCTGGTTATTTTATTTTTAATTTTAAGATCGTTAATTAAATCTTTACTAACATAATCGAGATCCAGTTTAAAAAATAAATCTTTTTAGGTTTTAATATCACGAATAAATTTCAGAAAATAATGGAATTAAATTTACAAACTTTTTATTTTTTATATTTAATGTATAAATAAGTAGGTACATTCAAATTAATTATTGAATTATTCTATGATTAAAAATATTAAGACTTTTTAGACAAAAATCCGGATGGGTTATTGTTTGTCGAAATTTATTTAACCCCCTTCAAAGCAGTTCACTTAGGATATAATATGATGGAAATGAGCTTCCAAACCTTCATCGGTTCGGGTCATAACTTCTTAATCGAGAACAGTCTAAAGTCAGTTAGGTTGGTTGCGGAACGATTTGAGATCAATTTGTAATGTCAAAATATGGAAGAATCAATGAAGCGTGAAAATTTTAATTATCATAAATAGCGATAAAAAAGGAAAACCATACTCCAGTGCATCTAGCCTTTGTTAACAGTTTGTAATGACAGTACGGTGAGAATTGGAAGTCTTACTATTTTTGATCACAGTGGTAGGAACATATAAATTACATTTACTAGCCAATAAATAAATTAAATCACTATTAAAATTACAGCTTGATTGGTATAGAAAATAAGAAGTAACTACTCATACCTCCAGGATATTACGAACGCTCTGTATAATTAATACAAATCAATATTATTAATAAATTGACATTGGCCTCTATTGAAAAAAAAGAATAAATAATGTACCTAATCCGTATTCATATCATAAATTTTACAGTACGCACGGCACGACGACGGTGGCTGAGACGTGCTTTGGTAATTGTTTATATCATTTGAATTCATTGTCACATAATATAATAAATTGATACTGAACCTTGCCCAACAAATTACAGAGCATTGATCCAAATCACACAACACAAACGAACCATATTTGAAAAAGTTCTAGGTTTATTTTTTAAAATTTCTTAAAATTAATTTTCCGTAAATCTTTTTGTATTTGTTGCATAGATTTCCCACGAGTTTCTGGTACACAAAATACAATAAACACTATTCCTAAGCTCAAAAATGCTGCAAATATGTAAAAAGTTGCGGCTGGTCCAATTGAAAATACTAGAGGTCCAAATGATTTAGTTACAATGAATACTAAAGCCCAATTTAGTGTAACAGTAATGCCACTTGCAATGCCCCGTAATTCAGGGGAATATATTTCGGACATTAACATCCACGGTAATGGTCCTAAGCCAACAGCGTATCCCACAATAAAAAACATTAAGCTGAATAGAGGCAACCAACTGATGTAAGTCGTACTTCGACCGCCTAATTTCCATTGGAAATAGAAACCTAATAAGATCATACAAACAGCCATAATGATGCCACTGATCATTAAGAAAAACTTTCGTCCAGCCCGTTCAATAACTGACGAACAAACTACTGCCATAATTACTTGGACGAGTGCGACCAATATGGATTGTACATGTTCGTCAATCGAAGTGTTTGCAGCTTGAAAAATTTGAACAGTATACGATTTGATTGCGCTTACACCACTTAACTGTTGGATGCACATCAAACCAATACATGCAATTAATCCATAAATATTTTCCCTTGTTTGGAATAAATCCATAAACTTTGCCGTACGGCCAAATCTAGCCTCGATCATTACTTGCATCTGTGATAATTCTTTTTCGATATCATGATTTCGTGGTCGTAGCCACCGTAATGCGTCCGAAGCTGCAGTTAAACGATTATTCTTTATTAAATACACTGGAGATTCTGGTAAGAAATTAAATCCGATGCCAAAACAAATTGGAAATATGGCTAGAATTAATGATAGAATTTTATAGTGGACCAATGCTCCAATTGAGTAAGTTATTAAGATTCCAATACATAAAAATAATTGAAAAAATGATCCATATGTTCCACGATTCTTAATTTCGGACATTTCTATTAAATACATGGAACCACAAACGCAAATGGCACCAGTAGAAATTCCAGCCAAAAATCGTGCCACATACAACATGTAAACATTCACAGCAAAAACAATTAGAATCCAATTTATTAAAAATGGAATTGTTGTTCCAATCAAAATGAATTTACGACCAAATTTCTCAACTAAAATTCCCGCAGGAACTGCACTACATAAGGCTCCAATTGCTAGTAACGATCCAATCCAAGTTGCTTCTGCGACTGTTACATGTATTGTAGAGCTTTTAGCGGTGAGTTGCGGTAGTACGGGTGATGTCCATGACAGTACACTTCCAGCAGATAAAGCTCCAAAACTAACTGCAACAAAAAACAAGTGAAAACAAACAATTGACTGCGATTCTTCCGAAGCATCTCAATTTCTTACAAATGTTGGAAATTTTTAACATTCTAACGAAAAATCAAAAATTTCATTTTTTTATTTGCCATTCTTCATCATTTTAAAGGATGGAATGGGATCACAAGTCTTGGATTAAAGAATCGTAACTTATCAATAACGTAACAGTAAAAATCCTAACAGCCCAGGTGGATAAAGCATATCCAATTGCGTACTGAGCCTCAGAGGCCATGAAGTAGGTGTACTCAGCCTCTCAAAATAATGTAAAAACTGGTAAATGAGTAATTGTATCGGTAAATCCGGATTTGATAGAGCTATATACTTTTAAGGAGCACCCTATATACTTTTTAGTTACGTATTATTGTGATTATCTTTTATCAGTATAAAATTTTTTCATTGATAATTCGTGTTTCTTTACAAAAATTTATAACCTCAAAAATTGGTAACGCCCAAAAAAGCCTAAATATTTTTTATATCCCAACGAATTAAAATTAATAATATCTATTAACTAGACGTTTTGCTTTTATATTTGAAACTTACCAACAACTGCTGCAAAACATTGTTGCCAATGCAACTTAGCTACTTTTGGTTGCCTACTTGAGGCCGGGAACATTGGATCCAATGTATCTGCCATAATAACCAATTTTTCTTTTCAAATATTTTTGCCACAATATAAAACGTAAAAACTTCTTTCAAAACTACGTGATTTATTCAATAATTTTACTAAATTTTTTTTAAATTTTTGATACCTTCATAAATAAAGGTTTTAGTTCTAAGAATGAATACAAGGAGCTCAAAAAGTCGCATGTCGAAACATTTTTTATTTAATTATTCTATCGTTTAATAAGTTTATTTTTTTGTAATCTTTTAGTAATGTACAATATTTCATTGAAGAGTGTAAGGGTTTTCTCATGCATGTAGCTTTTTCGTTGGATTTTCATATAGGATTTCTTTTAAAGTTTGCTAGTTTTAGAAGTGGCTGTAAAAAATTCAATCGATAAATTGTTCCAACATAAAAATCATTTTAGTATTATCTTATCTTCAAATTTCTTTTGAAAAATTCAATCAAACTTTAAAAATATATTGAGTGTATAAAAAAATTATTAAAAATGAATTTATTGGCAAACAAAATTTAATTATCCACACCTCTTAATTGATAGTTGATTTTAATAATTTTACTTTGTCTTTTACTATACCTATTGCATGTAAACAATTGAAAAATAATCATATTTTAAATAAAACGAGAGATTTATTGAAATTTCTTGAGAGAGCAGCCATTTACTTTGCGCACATCGAATTATAGTAATTTTAAAATGATTGATTCCCAAGAACATTTTTAATCCCAAGAACGTTATTTATTTCTGCCTACCGCCGCGGGTAACAGCACTAATATTGAAATAATTTTGCATTGAATAGTGAGTAAGGTGAATGAAACGTGATTCGTATTTATATTTAAACGTTCGATTTAACAATAACAAAAAATTACTTAACAGAAGTTACTAGAACATCAATTATCAAATTATATTTCATAATTTGTTGTCTGTCCCAGTATCAATATAATTAGATCGTATGGTAGTGATAAGTTTGTATGTCTCATTTTCAAATTTCCGCTTTCGAATGAAAATTATTGACTCGGCGTTGACTAGAATAGGGAAACTCTAAGGATTTCTGTAAGAATAACATAATCGGCTTTTATTATTCGCCGCGGAGGATTAAGAATTTGGAATTTGGCAGATCTACCAATATTCTTTGGAAAAACAATCCATTATTTCAAACATTCAAAAACCAAACAAGATAAAAAACATCCCCAGAGTTCTTATGGCAAGCATAGTATGTGTCCTAATTTCTGTCTAGTAAGTAGTTTAAAATACTTACATCATGCATATTTCTCAGCCAATTAAAATTTTAATTTCACATTTTGCCATCTCATTTATAGTATTCTCATATTTTATTAAGAAATGCGAAAAAAATCAATGATATTTCCTATTGGATGCAGGCTCACTTCAGCCTTCTACCAGGCAAGTACATGGGGCCTGCCATTATCATACTCTTACGATCTAAAAGTTATTTATCACACTGCTTGTTCATGCTAAATATACCGTAGTCGTACGGTACGTTATTTATTAATCTAGATTAAACAGCAGTTTAATCTTCAATTCAATTTGCATAAAGTACCTCTAATAAAACGCAACTATAAATAATATTAAATTACAAAATTAAAGGAAACCCCCGACATAAAATCATGTCTGCTCGATTCGTTTATTGAATTGCAGCTCCGGAACGGTTTTAGATCTTTTTTGTTTGAAAAATAATTTGTTCGAGAGTGTTGGTAGATATGTTTCAAAAAAATCTATACTTATCCATTTGAAGATCATTTTTTTAGTTGTTTCAGGTACAAAACCCTAAACTCGCACTTCAAACATAGCTATAAGAACATTCTCGATCAAATTCCCTTTCAAACAAAAACATAAGCTAAAATCGGTTCATTCGTTTAGGAATTAGGTCTCATATAGATTCCGTTCGTGGCATCGTAGCTCCTAAATGGTTGAACCGATATTGGGTTTTTTTTTAGGGAATTTGATCGCGAGCGTTTTTAGCTATGTATCTTGAATAGCTACTCACCCGTTAAAATATCAACACCTATTGTCTAGTTGTTATCCGGTACGGAACCCTAAATAGCTAGGACACTCACGATCAAATTAAGAAATCGGTCCATCCGCTTCGATGTTATCTATTACGATGCCAGAGGCAGACAAACAAATAAACAGATACATTGACATGCTAAACTTTTAACACCTCTCTTTTCAGCCGGGGGTTAAGAAAATAATAGCTTGCTTGAATTGAATGATGATCCGAAGATGCGATTAAATTTATTCCAGATAAATCTTGATCGTAATTAATTGTCGCTGTTTTTTAATTGATAATAACGATTTTCCTTTTTGCATAATATTTTACATACCAATAGGATAATAAATTGTTCTAATTATTATTCTACGCACACTTCTTTTAATACGCTTGCTAGGTATACAAAAAGTTTTGTAGGTTCGATTATCCTTCATTTTCTTTATATTTTTTCATATTTGGTATTCAAGTAGGTAAATGCTAGTCACCTCAATTACCAAAATCTGTCCTTAAAAGTTAAGTACCCTAATGACATAGACGTGTGAACATATCGGAGGTTCGATTACCATTTAAACTTCTTATTTTTTCAAATTCAGTATTCATCAAGTAAGTAAATGCTAGTTACCTCAGTTACCAAAAGATAACCTTAAAAAGTACGCTAATGATATAAACGTGAGAACATAAATATTTTCCATCTTACAAAGAACAGATGGGCTATTCATAAAATACGTCCCGTAAACAGAAGAGGGAGAAGTATTACTTAGCAAGACAGACTTTGTTATGGGAAGGGGGGCTTCAAGTAAACGTTACCAATTTTATTTTAATTTTTGTTCGTTTTTTGTAATTTTTTGATATTCGAAGAAGGAGATATACAAATTGTGATTTTATATTTGCAGGGAGTTTCACAAAATTTGACACGGTGTATCGAGAGGGGTGCGAAAAGACCTGGCTTACCGCTCGGATCTTTCATAACTGAGAAAACAGCATATATTTTGATGATCATCAATCCGCCCGAATTTAAAAATATATTATAGATACGCTTTGATTTTTCAGATTTCAGTGAATGCGTTTCAGAGATTGCCAAAAATATACAATTATCATTTTGTAATTTTGTCATAGGACGAGCACACAAAGATTAGTACTATAATTGAGCGATTTTATCGTACGCTATTGTGAATCCGTAGGTCGTCACTATTTAAGTTCAACAACTTATTTAAGTTAATAACTTCATTTAGTTCCCTTATCTTATATATTACAGTAGAACCTCGATAAGTTAAAGTCCAAGGGAAACACAAAATATTTTAAGTTATAGAGGTTTTAAGTTATCAAGGGTCTATGTTAGGTAAAGGTTAATATAGAGGTATGTACATGTTTCTATGTACCCTAGTTAATATAGAGGTATGTACATGTTTCTATGTAGTTACTGAGCCTATACAGAGATTATTTATTTAAGTTATAGAGGTTGCGTATTTTAAGTTATAGAGGTTTTGGGCTCTGATGGGAAGGGAACATAGTATTTTTTGAAGTAACAGAGGTTTTTATGTTACCGAGGTTTAAGTTATCGAGGTTCTACTGTATTTCCCTAATCTGTTTTTTGCTGTGCACATGATATTATTTCTTCATCAAATTCCATGATTAGCCCCTAATTTTCAAGTTTACTTAAAAATAGACTCACGGTGTATAAATGTATCGCCTAGGATAAAATATTCTAGAGAAATAATATTTTGATTTAATTTTGTTTATTATGTAACTTGTATATCATATCTGTAATAAAGTTGCCTATAAATAAAAAGAAAGTAAATGACTGACTTTTATGTCATTTCTCTAGCCTATTTTTAGCCACAGGCAGTGCACTGCGGAATTTCGCACCGTTCAAGATAGCTAGTGTCTTTAATATTCTGATTAAAATATTTTTGTGTTGTAATAGATAGCTACGGATCCCTTAAAATATTGTAAGAAAGACTCTTAACAATTTTTACCTTCCTGTCTCAAATATTTGTACAAATTTTTTAAATAAATACATTTTATTATGAAATTTTCATTCATTTTTTGCTTTATGATTGATATTTGCAAATTTAATTAGTGATAATATGCTTATGGGTCTATTTAATTTATATTATTATTAAATTAATATTAGTAATTATCATGTTGTATTAATTGCGAACAATTATTCTAAAATGAAAATTCACGAAATCTTCACACCACATCCAAAATCAGTATTTTAATGAATATCTATAATTTACTTCAAATTTCTTCTTTATCCGGCGACTACCTTGATTGTTCCTCAACCAACTTTCAGAACCCATATAAGTCCAGGAACCCAGTTAAATCAGAGAAAGTTTATCACGATTAGACCATTGTGTCAAATAAAAGCTTGCCTTTAAAAAGTATTTTATTGAATTAAAAATAATGTTTTCAAAAAGTAATTGAATAAGATTACACTTTTTGAGAATCAAAAACTTTATTTTTCGAGTACTCAAATCCTGTACCTACTCTGAAAAACAGTTTTTATGCTAATTTCTTGCTACAATTAATACAAGTAACCAAGAGATGGCAAGTTCACAAACAAAAGTTTTCTTAATATAACGGAAATGTCTAAATAATTATCAAAAATTTTATGGTTTTTGATAATTGATACTTTCCATGAATACTTTTCGATTAAAAAAACTATTATGAGAATGTTGAAACATCAATAAAATTTCATAAGTCTCATCTGGTTTTCAGATAGGTGAAGATCGACTTTATACGGTCTCTTACATCATAAAATTTTTTATAATTATTTAGACATATCTTTTAAATTAGGAAAACTTTTGATAGGCTTGCCTGATTCCCATTATTTTGGTGACTAAATTATCTTTCTTCTGATACCAATTTCAATTGGTTATATTGATTCAAACACAAATCTTGGTTTATGATAACAAAGAACTAATTGTTATATCTACAAAATTTCTTAATAGAAGGACAAAGCCCAAATTCTTTCAATTTTACTTATTTATTACGCTATATGCATAACAATTTTTAGGTTCAAATCCAAATTTTTTCCTATTGGTTTTTGAAAATTAAAAGAAACTAAATTATATTCTCAAATTTAATTTATAGAAGGCGTTAGAAGAATTTTGATCAAAACAAATCGTGGAATATTAAAAAAAATTGACATAATTTAAATGTTTTGATTCGATACAGTATAGGTAATTAATAATTTTTATATGGAAGTAAATTACTCTTGTAATTACTAATTACATTTACTGGTATTAAAAAAAAATTCCTTAAACAAAGATATTAAAAATTCACGTATACACCTAATAAACAAATTACAAATAACATTATAATATGTTATAATTTTATTTGTTTATAAAGTTCTATACCGCACGTCTATCAGTCCGTCCGTTCGTCTGTCCTTACTTCAAAAAAACCTCTTCAAAATAGAAAATTAATAATAATACATCCCTACCACTAAAACGTTTTCACACGTTAAATAAAATTTTTTATTTAAAGAAAAAATCGCGCTGATAATGTAGATATATATAAAAGATAATTTTCAAAATTATTTTTCAATTTTTCAATAAAAAATTTCTGTAATAATAAATATATAAATACGACAACGTTTGTCTCATATTCGTTAATTTCTGAGTTTTATTTATTTTGTTTAAATTGTGTGAGTTTAAAAATTATTATTTATTTTATTTAAATTTTATTTTTTGTGGCTTGCTTTTTGGCTTTTTTTTTCTGGTAAAAAGAGCGCGAAGTGACGATATTGTAAGTTTTGTGAATTATTTTAAAGCCTTAATCTAAGGGCATTATTAAACATTTTAATTATTTTGAAAGATTTTGCTTATGGAATAATTGTTTACAAAAATTCAAAATTTGCGGCAATTATTTGTACGAAAATTAATAATTAATAGGGCAAATATTTGATAAATCTTTTAATTTTAATGGGAAAAATTGAAATTTAATTTTAATGGGAAAAAATGAAATATTTTTTTTATAAAATAATTTATTTTAATTTATACATATTTTAAAATCATTTATAAAAATTAAAGTTTGATAATTTTATTAACAAATTGCTTTTATTTCGCACAAATAATGATTATTTTATGCAAAATTAATTAAGTGTAGCACGCGTTTTGCCTATAGTTAATATATTCATTTTTAATCTGAACTTTTGCTGAATTATAAGTGAAATTATTCCTTTTTTTTAATGAAAATTAATTTTTTTTAATTTATTTGATATATTTTACAAAAAAAAGCAATTTTGTTTATTTTGTTTTTTAAATCAGCATATTTGATCGAAATTGTGTAGAAATAAAATTAATGAAAATTAACTATAATTAAAATCGTCTTCGTTTTAAGGGTATTTTGTTCAAATCTTGATCAGGGTTTAAATCTTTAATAAAACCAAGAATTTCGGATTTAAAAAAAACTAGTTGGTACTTTGCCCCTTTTTTTTATTGCTGCATTAGTCGTTCAATATTCATGATAAATAATCGATTAGCCAGCGATTAATAATTAATGACTGTCTTTTAATCTTATTAACTTCATTAGTAATTGGACGATTAATCAGTTTTTTTATTGGAATAAGAAAAAAATTATAAAATGCTTGATAGTTTTGACCATAGGCGTGGCTATTGGGGGGAAGGAGGCGACTCTCTCTCATTATCCTTGACTTTTTGGGAAAATCAATTCAATAAAATAGTACAAAAATTGTCAATTGTCTCCATTCTACCATGCCGGTTCTACCGGCTATGACCGATTCTAAGCTTTCTTGCTGTAGAGAAATGGGATGAAAAATATAGAAAAAACCTTGCTCATTTTAATATTAATTAATCGGTTATAGGGCTCGAATCTATAACCTCCGAGTTTCGAATTCAGCCCAGAGCTTAAACTTAAGACAGCTTACCCATATTCGATTGCTCCAATTTTCCTTGCAATTCATTTGTTGATGTTATCGTGAATAGTAACGTAATCCTGGATATAAGAACATCAAGAGTGAAGTATGTTTTGTGTTATTTTATTCCTGTCAAAATTTGTTTAATAAAAAAAAATTAAATTCAAATTATGCTTCTTATTTGGTTAATATCTACGCAGAAACACCTATAAAGTCTCATGTGACTTGCTTTAATCTACACCTCTCAATGTCAACCGTAAACATGCTTATAATTGGTAAACTTTAAGCAAGAAAAAGGTCCAAACCCCAACTCCTGGGGCTAGGACATTAAAAATTTGCATGTGGATTTCTTTGACACTGTAGGTGAGCAATAAGGATTTTTGTGAATTCCTAAGGTGGTGATAATTCCTAAGGTGATGATCAAGCTCAAAAACTAATGAAACCTATTGAAACAAGCCGTAGATAGAATCTGGTGCGACCCTTGAGAAAAACTCCACACGAAAAACTCGACCGACTCGAAACGACTCAACCGAATGTTATGATATTCTTTTTGGATCACATTGCCGCTATTACGCTTCGATCGGCACCTCAAAGAAGGCGATATCGATCAGGATAAAATTTAGGAAAGGCTCGCCCTGCTCGAAACGACTCGACCGACAGTGAAAACGGTGTCTATTTGACAAACTAACGTTTAAATCACAGTATACCTATACATTGCAGCACTGGCGATTGATATTTGATACTGCAAATCTATTGCTTCTTTATCGAACTACAACGTTGGCATTTTGTATAAATTTTCTATAAATACGTTTTAATTATGAAATTTCAAATATTATTATGCAAACACTCTGATAAAAAATTCTAATCAATTATTTCTTAGCTTGGGATAAAAATAAATTTTAAAACAAAAAAACCAAATTTAACCTTTTACAATGTGGAAAAGTTTATATCTAAAAAATATAACAACAAAAAATTTAAATATGATAATATTATTGTTGACCCCAAAGAGCTAAATATAAATTTGCCAATTTTATTTAACAGTTAAGTTGCCAACAATAAAAAAATTTTGCTTTAAAGATAAATGACATAAAGTAGTTTTTACCCGACGAACGGAGGATATTTCATATACCTATCTGTGGCTGGCCTTTTAGTTGTTCAAACAAAATATGCCGGGATTGATTTTAACAACTGTAGTATCAATAGTATGGAGGTAATAATCTGGAGGGTATAGAATATTTTATGCTACAAAATAACCAAAATGGCGACCGTTTACGGAAAAATTCCCTCGGAAGTAAACATTTTTTAGTTCTTATTCTTACAAGATATATATCAAAGGAAAGCCCTTTTCATGGAGATTCCGAAAATATTTGGCACATTGATATCGAATTTACTCAAAAAGCGAAACTTTTTTCAATTTCCGCTGTTCTGCTGGATGGGTCTAACACCTCAACTAATTTCAAAAACTGAGGTACCGGTAGAAGCGTGATAATAGATCGCTTAACATAGAATTAGAGGTGATTACCCCAAAAAACCAATAATGAGGACGTAGAATTCCTTAAAGTTTATCTAGTTGTTACGCTGTGAAACCGAAACACTTAGCCAATTTTAACAAATTAGGTTAGAAAAGTAAGGATTGTCGGGTTAAAATACGATAGACTAATTTTCAAACACGAATATAATGAGCTTTTGGTACCATAATATCCGCTATGGTTTATATGTGGCACAAACGTCTTAATGGTTTAAGCTATTATGGTACCGAGAAAGTCCTGATGATAATTCCAATGTTCAATAAGCCGTATAGTCGGAGGCCTTTAATTCTGCTTGGTGTAAAATGCCGAAAGTAGACACTCAAATATTAGTTTCACTGTAGACCTCTGATTACAAGCACGACTTATTGGAAACCGGAGTCGGTTTTTTTAAAGTTATTCAAAAATATTTTAACATAAAATATAAAATTTATGATCGAGTTCATGGTAAGATTTTTCAAATTTTAAATGTCCTTTTGAAACATTTCAAAAATCGGAAGTTAGTTAAAAATTCAAGTCATAACTTTTTGGAGACAATTATAATTTGGTTTGAATATTAAACAAAAATTAAACCTTGAAATTTTTATCTTCTAATATTTTTATTTGTTAAAAATGTTACTTTTCAAAAGCAAATCTAGATTGATCAGGTGTTCCCAATACCTACTTCATAAAATAATCGAAAAAAGTTGCTTCATATAATTATTATGCCCTATTCAAGTTTGAAGTAGTTTATTTACACTGTTTGTTTTTAAATACTATTATTTTACCGATCGATTTATCAATAAATAACGCGCTACTCTTTTTAAAATTGAGGCTACTTCTAAATTTTTTTATCAAATTGTGATAACGATTCAAAATTGACGAAAGTATTTGAAAAAAAAAAATGTTTTTATTGCAATGTCAAAAAATTATAATTATTTGTTTTAAGTTCCGTTATCAGCTATTACTTAAGTGGTTTAGATAACTATTACAGTATGATATGATATCATAGCTTTCTATCTGTTGCAATCACGTGGATATACAGTAATTGTGGAAAATTTCATTGTAATAATTACCAAAAACAAAAGCCACTCCTTGTTAAATTTCCGGTCACGCTTCATAAATTTTGATGGCTCAAATTATTTGGGAACTATGTCATTTTTATGTTATGCGTCATTAAAGTCTAAGCATTGTATGAGTAGTTTTTCCAATTTTTTTTTTCGGGAGGTATTGTAGTAGGTACAAGATTTGGAATTATTATTTTATTATTTTGTTATGGACTCAAGTTATGGTTGTTTTTTATTTAATTACTTCAAATTTAGCATTAAATTATATTATTTAGACTTTAGCTTTAAAAACTGCTTCTTGTTTAACTTGGCTCTCCGGAGGTTAATTTTCGTAGTTTTTTTTCATGGTGCAGTTGAGACATATAAAAATCTCTTAATATCAACTATTGAAAACATTTATAGGCATAATTAAAACAGATCGTTTTCATTAATGATAAAAAGTATTAAAAATTTATTGATAAAATCAAATTACTTCTAATTCAACAAAAAAAATAGATAAATTTACAAAATATTTCCATTTATAATTAATTACATAAGTCTGGATTAGATTTTAATCACTCTAAAAACTGTGATTTTATAAATCAAAGTATTATTTAATCTGAAAACCGCACGCTAGACAACATAAGCAAATAAAAATTTATGTTATCAAAATAATAATTCTTAACCATTATTCGAAAGTTGTTTATTCAAGGACTCTATTGAAGATGTTTCGTTTTCAACCCGTATGAAACAAATAAACATTTGGTAAACTACCCTATCATAAAATATCCTAAAAATTTCGAAAGTTGTTTTGCCAAGGACTAAGGACATACGTTGTTGTTGTTGAATGATTCGCTTCTACAAAAGTTAATCGTTTATGAATATTAACCAATGCAGGATATGATTGAATTTGAAATTTTTGGTTGTAAACTAAGCAAAATCGGAAAATTAATTGGATCCAGAAAATTTCTCGACGATCGAAATGTATTTCTTGTGTGGATAATTTTTCCAGTGAGGTTACCACTTTATTAAATTGATTGGCGAGGATATTATATTAAGGTTAAATGAGTAAAATACGACTTCTTAGATTTGTTCACAAACATGAACTCACATGTGTAAATTATTGGCATAATATTTAGTGTGTAAATAAAAACTTTTTTGTGAGTTCTAGTTTGAAAGTCTAGTTAAATTTTCCAAAATAATCATATTTTTTTCGCTTTTTATACTCTGTATACATGAAATATACATCAAGGTATACTAATTTTAGTTCCAAGTTTTTAACGCTTATAAATATTGATGATACGAAAAAAATTTTGATATAGGTGTTCATAAAATCACTTAATTCGACCATTTTCGTTTGTTCGCCTGTAAACAAGATAACTCAAAAATGAAAAGAGATAGCAAGCTGAAGATTTTTAAAGCGTACTCATAGAACGAAAAAGGTGACTTTTAGTTCGTTAATGAGCAAGACAGATTAACTGGGTCTTGAGTCCGTAGAACCCATTCTGTAAGCCGTTAGAGATAGAACAAAAGTTTAAATGTAAAAAATGTTCCTTATAAGGAAACTAAACAACTTTTGCATGAAACATGTTTTCGTAAACATCCTTGTTTACCCGCGAGGGCGCAAATTAGGACGAAACTTTGGTGTCTATTTTCTCCAAAACGATAAAAGGCAAGCAATTGAAAATTCTCTGGGAGCTTTAGCTAGTGGTCTTGTGTTAGATTCTCGAAAAAAAAGAAAAAAATTCTAGAAAATATATTCTTAAATTTTGGAAAACCAAACAAATGGCGATCGAAAGTTAATTTCCACAATTAACTCAATCAAATGTTTGTTTTCACTTGTTTTAAAGTACACTTTTCCAAAATTTCTTTTATTATTTTTCTACAGAATTATCTCCATAATTTAAGTTTACAAATAAATTAAATTGATTGCATAGAAAACAGATCAGAACTTCCGGTTTTTTTTTATATCCAATTTTATATGCAAATCATTGATTAAAACAAACAAATAATCTATCGCCTTTTAATAATTAGAAAAAACGTGTACAACCTCGTATCAGAGCAATAAAAAAAAATTAAAATTCAATAATTGTTAATAATAAAACAAAGCTAAAAAAAATTTTCATTAACAAATAGTAAAAATTAATTCTGCACACATATATAAATGTTAGCTTGTAAAAAATAATAATAATAATAATAATAAATATATAATTATGTTTATATCTTTTATATTTGAAGTGGGAGCTGTCGCCCCGCGCATCAAGAGCCGATGGCAGAAAGAAACGGTCAGCGTCCATATGATTACGAGTTAGTGTCTCAGAACATAAATAATAGCGAAAATATAATAACTAGTGGTGGTGGTGGAATTGAAAATAGTTCAAATACAAATTTACATCGGCAACAGAATACTTCACAAACATACGTTATGGAAAGTGGGAGTAAAGCACGACAATATATTGCAGCTGGTACAGGTGAGTGTTTTGAAAAAGTTTTTTTTTTTTACTTTCGATCTAACGTTTTTTTGTTTATTTTGTCGACAAATTATTTTCAAAGAAATTAACAAATTTTTGCACGTTGAAAATCTGCGGTTTTTTTGTTGTTGTTGTGAAATTATCTCAATCGGTCCACTAGATTGATTACTTTTTTTCGAATTAACTTTAATTTATTTCCGATTTTTTTTTAAATTTTCAATAACTAGTTTACACAGAAATTTTTAACTTATTGGTATGAGTAAAGTTAATTTTGTGGAAAATTCGGTCCACTGGTATGAATTTATACCTTCGATATGTTAACTCATCGAAAAGTTTTTGTTTTGTTGTGTGATAAAGTCGAAATCGGTCCAAACAGAGTTTCCAGAATTAATGAAAATAGTTTTCGGGAAAATTTTATTTATAATTGGTTAAATTAATTTGTTTAATAACAAAAGACGAAAAAATTTTTTCTAATGTTTTTTGAAAATCGAAATCATTTCCTTAGATTGGCAAATTATGGCAAATTTTCAAGTTTTTACTTAAAGTAAATTGTGTTATCGAGTATTTTGAAAAAATTCTAATAAAATATTTTAAAAGCTTGACTTCATTACTAACTTTTTATACTAATGTCTTTTGTACGCGAGTAAATGTTTAATACTTTTTATGATACTCAATTTTTGACTTCCAACTAAAAAGAAGGGTATTATAAGTTTAACGTGTCTGCGTATCTGTGTGTTTGTTTGTTTCATCGTAGTTCCTCAACGGATGAACCGATTTTAATTTTTTTGTTTTTGTTTCAAAGGTAGTTTGATCAAGAGTGTTTTTAGCTATGTTTCGAGTGCAAATTTAGGGTTCTGTATCCGATAAAAACGGATGACCAGACTTGGTTGAAACATAACTAAAAATACTCTCGATCAAATTACCTGTCAAAAAATAAATCGAAATCGGTTCAGCTGTTTAGGATCTATGATGCAACAAAAAAATTGATCAGACATCGTATTATGTCGGAGGTTTCTTTGAATTATTAATTTAATATTTTTTTATATCATTTGTCGTTTAAATGCCGAATTTATTACTTCTCGTCGACTAGGTACTAAATAGCAAAAAGCAATTGTGATTTTCTTACTGTTAATTTGATAATGTTTGTTATATTTGCTTAATATAAATATTACCGGTTTTTTTCGGTTTTAACTTTACTTTTCGAATACTTTAGTTTTTATGGGCTTACTTTCCTTGATTCTTGACTAACCTTTTAAATAAAACGCAAATAATTACTTACTTTTATTCTGAGACTTTTATATCTCGAAAAATCAGCTAAATATAGGAGGACTTTATGCCTTCTAATGGAATTCGCCAACGAAAATTGTAAATCGTAACCAAAAATGCTCTTATAAACTTTTGAATTTTTTGGAAACATTCAATTCGACATTCCGAGAAACCTCTAGAATTGAACTTTTACTATGAAAAGTATTTCTACTTAGAGTTCCCCCACCCACTTCGCTTTTTTTATTTGAAAGAAGACAAAGCAAAGAAAAAGTAATAATATTTGAAAAAAAATTTAAATAACATTGTAATAACTATTTTATACTGAAATAATTTTTGAAAATTATTATTGAAATATTTTCAAATATTTAAAATATTAAAGTATTTGTGTATAATTATTATTTATATTAATTTAATAACATTGATAACGTTGAACGTGACACAGAATGTTGTGAAAATCTGTTTGTAGGCGATAATAATCAGCTAAAGCCCAACAGATAGTCGCAGTGATGATTAACGATACGCTGATGTGTTCAGTGAAAAGTATGACGTCAAAAAATATACGTAATTGACCTCAGTTTGAGGTCAGAATCTTAATCTATGATGTTAAGGAAAATATATAAATTTTACTAACTTAACATTACTGCCGTTCGCCTAAACGGTATAAATGCTCTTTTGTATACTTCAAACAGTTGAAAAGCAAAACGCGTTAGTTCAATTCTTTGATAAATAAGTCTACCTTTTTTATGTCGTGTTTATATACAAGTCTGTTTTCAGCTTCAGTCAAATTAAAAATTGAAAACATATTTTTGATATTTTAACGATTAATTATTTTGCCATGAAGACTTACTTCATAGATCGTATACAAAAAATTGCTTAATCTGCTTGCGAATGTTAATTTTACGATATCTTAAAATCGAGCATTCCATGGCTCAGTGCGTAACAAAGAAGCAGACTGAAAGTCAATTTTTGCCGCCTTGTCGTCAAAAGTGAGTTAGAATGTAAAAAAATAGTTATAAAATGTAATAAACTTAGGTAAAGTGTTCCAGAAACATTACGCACGCTAGTTTTGGACTGAATACTGTTTAATACATTTCGGCAGAGGATTTAAATAATGTTATTGTGAATTACCTAACGTATGAAGGTGAGGTTAGGTTAGAACGGCTGTCCTGGGGCGGGACACACTTAGACCATAGGGTCCGTTGTGATACCGAAAGAGGGTTGGCCCACCCCTGGCCACTACTCCATGAACCATTTGGAGCTGTTTAAGAACAGCAAGAGAGCTTTGACGTCGACGGACGTATGAAAGTGCTTTCTAAATATTATTCAAAATTTATTGTATCACTAAGATACTGAAATACAAAAAATTGACGAAACGGAATTCTAAATTGTGGATAAGTTGTACCCCAAAGTACAGTTTTGGAGATATTGCCTGAAATTCTATGAATATTGACCAACCTAATGATTTCTAATCTCTAATCTCTATAATGAGGAAAGCTAATCTCTATAATGGCACTTACAATGGGGAAATAGAAATCGGGAAACGCCAGGGAATTTTGAAAGTTAATTCTTGAAGCCACACTTGAATATAAAATCGCCTGAATATGCGATTACATAACGAAAACTAATATTCGTTTTCAAAATACAACAAAAATTTATTACATAAATCAAAATAAACTAAAAAAAAAACCTCATAAAAATTAGTGGTGTTTTAAATAAGGAAATATTTTTAAATAATTAATAAATAAATAAAATTAAATATTAAAAAAAAAAAATACATAAAAATAAATTTATAATAATATATTTAAAATCCGTGATCTTGAAATTAAAAATGACAGTCAATGGTATAACAGTTTATTCGCGCGGTTAATTTACTAGATATTATATCGGAGTAGGGTAGTTAAAGAAATGCTGGAGTAAAAAAACTTGATTATTTTCATGAAAGAAAGATTATTTTTAAACTTTTAACTGAATAATATCGTTATGACAACGAATTACTATTAAAATAAATTGGCTTCAATGAACTATTGCTCAAGCATTCCGTACCAAATTTAAATGCATTGATCTATATTCATTTGTAATATGGTGTATGGATTAAGTTTTTTTTTGCCCATTTCTTAACAAAATATGAAAATACCGCAAAAATACTTGACAAAAAGTGAAATTAAAATTAAAATCATTCCAAAAGTAAATAAATATAAGCAAAAATTTCATATTAGCTACATTTTATCGTTTCAGAAAAATTCTAATATTTTTTAATAATTTGTTGGGTTTCAATATCTTATAATTATAATTATATTCAATACGAATTGAAGAAATGTTGTTAATTTAATTTGAATCAGGTTTTGGAAAATTTTTAATTTTAGACAACAATTTGTTATGGAAAATTCTTTTAATCAATTTACAAAATCAAGTTTTTCCTTGCTTTGGAAAATTATTTTTTATTCTTCAAGTTTTTAGTAGAAGTCAATAATAATAATTATATTTGATTGGAAAAAAACGTGTTAATAACCATGAGCTAGAGCTGTCCATTTTTCTTTGTGCGCTGGAATTAATATTATTTCAAGATCGTTTTGTATTAGTTAACGAAATTCGCTATGAAAATTTCGAAACAATTATCCTAAACTCCAACAAAAACAGCAAATATTTCCACACCTCTGCATATACGCAACATATTAAATATCATAAAGCCTACTTAAAATTATGTAGCCTATGATGTAGCCCATTTTAAAGATGCAAGAATTTGACACTTGAAGAATAGGAAATTGGAATAATTTTTTTTTGTATCACTCTAGATGAAGATTTCTCACTTCATGAATAGAAAAGTGAAGTTGGTTTTAAAAAATCTTCACTAGTATGCAAAATATGAACGTTTCAAATTCCTAATTATACAAAGAGGAAGATATCCCATAGAGATTACATATAAAACTTTGTTTTGCTAAAAGGAAGTGGCCAACCATTGAATGTAATTTTCGATTGGTTATAACTTTTTGGTTTTTTAATCAATTTTTAATTTCACTTTCAAATTTTGCCATAGCATCAAGTCTAGTTTTACATTTTTATGGGTAATATGGCCAATTCGTCACAATGATTAACCCTTATTGTACAGCATCATAAATTGGGATCAAACGTAATTCGCAAAGCCACAGGCAGCCATTTACTGTCTGTAACGATACTGGCTCATCGATAAATGCAAGTCCAGCAGACGATGAAAATTTATCAGTACCTATCTAACGTGACTTTAGCATTTTTTGAAAAGCGTACCATATCTAAGAGTCAATCATGAATCTTGATTTGAACTCTTTGACCAAAATTATAAATTTAAAATTAACGAAGTAATCGATAAAAAATATAAAATTTTTTAAAAATTTTAAAGAAAAAAAAAGTCTGGACTTTCAAAAAATGTTCATTTTTAATGTTTCACATTGTAATAAATTTTTTGCAACGTGACATTTTTATATTTATATTTAATAATTATAATTTCTCAAACTAATTATACCTGTATGATAATTTTTAATTCGATAAGGTAATTTGACAGCATTAAGTATATTATTATAATTCTATGTTCGGTGCATATTTCGTCATTAACTGAGGGAATTAATAACAGAATATACATGAGTGACTCTTGAATTAATGATCATAATTTTAATTCAAGTTCAAGCTCATCAAATAATGATGCTACGCCGCAATAAGTTGCAAGTAGGTATTTTTCTTGTTTAGATAATGAATTTAGGTATTTCCAATGATATGAGACTTAAAGTAGTTTTCCACGAAATTGTGCGAAGAGGTTTTTCGACAGCATAAAGTTGTTAACAAAAAATTGTAGAAGCATTGATTGTCTCTGACATTTTTGAACATTTTTAGTTCGCGTATTTACTACATCGACAAAAAATTAAAATAATGACAACCTCATCTCGAAGTTGGTCGTTTCATATTGAAATAGAGTAAAAATACTTTCAAACAATTTCCTAATGATTGGAACAAGTACAAACACATACCTGATATGTCTTACCAGTGTGGAGTTGAGCCAACCACATGAGGATTGTTGTTATTAATAGACAAAAAATATATAAGATATTTTTGGACATAGGAACAACAAGACACTAAAATCATAGTAATCTATATGTCGCCGGTTCAAATCCGACTCGGGGAAATCTATTTTTTTTAATTAATAAATATACCTAATCAACTTGCTCATCACATCAGTATTTTGTTATAATATTTATAAGTGTTAGAACCAATCAAAAAAAGATTGTTTAAGTCTATGTTGCATTTCAAAACAACAATATTTGAAATTAGTTAGACAGTTTTTTTTCAGCTTAGCGATGTCGATTTCCTCTGATTTTCCATTAATTTCATTGAAGTAAAACATTAAAAAGCGGTTTAAAAATAAAAATAATTCTTATTATTACACGTTTCATGCATTTATGAGTTTTGTTTCATTAATAATTTTCATTATTTATGAAAATAATCGTGAAAACGATTTTAACCATACAAAATTACGTATAATTGAACTTGGGTGTTAAATGTATATTTTGTATTTGTTATTAGAAGCAAATATTGATTAACGTTACATTATTTCAAACAATTGTTTAAACAAAATTAATTCTAAAATACACTTTTAATCAAATTTTGTATATGACCAGAAAAATGATTGATAAGGACTTTTCATTGTAGAAGTATTTTCCAATTAACTAATCGGGCGCTCAGTTCTGACAAACTCAAAACCATTCAAGGAATTGTATAATTTCAAAATTATCGCTTTTATAAAAAGCATTGACAATAATAATTACACGATCATCCACAGCTCCATACTAAAACGCTGTTAAGGTTCATAATCAGAATATAATTTGTTAATCAACTTGGGGTATTAAACAGGTCCAACAGCCAATAATATTTACGGTAGTCACATGTGATGTTTTCATATCAACACGCGAAAATTCATTCATTTAAAATAAAAATACAGGAAATATATTAAACATTTTTATACCATGCATATATGTAATATGCAAGGTATACTAAGTTTAGTCCCAAGTTTGTAAAGCTTAAAAATATTGATGCTATGAACAAAAATTTTGGTATAGGTGTTCATAAAATCACCTAATTAGCCCATTTTCGGTTGTCTGTCCGTCTGTCCGTCTGTCTGTCAACACGATAACTCAAAAACGAAAAAAGAAATCAAGCTGAAATTTTTACAATGTATTCAGTGCGTAAAAAGTGAGGTCTAGTTCGTAAATGAGCAACATAGGTCAATTGGGTCTTGGGTCCGTAGGACCCATCAAGTAAACCATAAGAGATAGAACAAAAGTTTAAAAAATAAAGTAAAAAATATTCCTTATAAAAAATTATCCAACTTTTTTAAAGATTTTTTCGTAAACATTACTGTTTACGCGTGAGAGCGCAAATTAGGCGTTAATTGTATAGTATGTATTATATGGGAATATCAGTTATGTATGTGTAACATGTATGTTACACATACATACAATTGTAATGGGATAGAGTAATCAACACTGTCTTTTCATGGTATTTCAATAATTAACTCAGTCAATTGTTTGTTTTCGCTTGTTCATATATGTTTTTTTTTGTTATTTTCATAATTTATATTTAAAAATTCGTATAATAAATAAAAAGCAAATTTTTTATTTTGAACACTTATTTTGCAATTTTATTTTTATAAACAATTTTCGTCAAAAAATAATCATAATATTTATGAATACAAAAACAAAAAATTTTTTTTTTATAATTTACGTAATAGCATTTTTTATCAATATTTTGCTTTCTAAAGTATTTTTATTTTATTATTATTTTAAATAATAAATAATAAACTTTGAAATTAAGGCAAGAAAAATAAATTTTAACCTCGCCCCCTCTTAGACACACCCCTCAATTTTGTTTACATTCAATGGTTTATATCGCGTGGTATTTCTACGGATCTAGGCATTGATTTCTTTTTTATTTTGAAATTGAGCAGTTTTGGTAAATATTTTACATTTTTTAAATTGGGAAAACGTATACAAATTGAAGACTGTTTTCATTAGTATAAAATGATCATGTTAATTATCGTTATCTCTTTTTTGGGGGCTCCCTGATCAAATTTGTAAATCCTCGCAGCACAAACCAATCAATCAAAGCACAAAATCAATGCTGAAAACTTATCTTTCATAAAATGTCCTAGCTTTTTCGCATGATTTGCTTCTTTAATTTTGGAGAAAATTTTTATGCCGAATATTTAGAAGACGTTTCAGAACTTATTTCAAAGATGTTTTAATAAATATTAGAACAACTCGAAATGAAATGTTTTCATACCCGCTAATCCAAAATTTTTCTTCATGTAGTGTGTTTATAGAAATAATAACTGCTTGTTATTTATTTCTCACCATTCCTGGCACAGTAGAAAGACCTTTTTCGAAATTGATACTAATCAAAATTTATTTGAGAAATACCATGGTACAAGAAAGGTTGAGGTCTTTGGCTTTTATTTCTTTTGAAAACTATAGTTATGATCTCTGCTAATGAAAAAACAAATCGTTCAAAAAATTAGTTTGTTAATTAACTGGAGAATGGAAAATTTTTTGGTAGATCAATGAAAATATTTATATAGAACGCTTTAAATGCATAATAGTAGGATACCCTGATTGAATTTTATGAATGATTTCCTACAAAAATTTATCTGATTGTTTGACATTGTATTTAATAACAAAATATAATAAGCTACTTAGTAGGAATGATAAGAATTTGAATTATTGTAGGCTGATAGCAAACATAGAATTATAACATAATTGCAAAAAACAAAATTATTTTAATAACGTTTTTATGTGGGGCAAAATTAGCACATACAGGGTGATTCAAAAAACCTCAATAAGAACTGCTTACATCAAAATAACTAAAAAGTTCATATGAACATATCGTCTAAAACCTTTCATTTTCGAGTTACACGAAATTTTAAACCAAAATATGATAATTGTAAGAAATATCTGAGATTCCTTACACAAAAATAAGAATAAATCATCAAGTTAACATATAGTCAAAAGAAATTTCATTTTTGAGATATTCAAACAAAAAATGTCAGTACAATATTCTCAAAATTTTATATCTCGAAAACTAAAAGTCTTAACCATAAGTTTATCAAATCTTTTTTTTATTTAATTTTTGTGTTTTAGAACAGAGGACGGTATAAGGGCGACCTTCACCCATCTGATAATCAGAGGAGACATAATTTTTACGAAATTATATTAATTGATAAACACGCCTATGATAGCTTTTCTATCGAAAAGTATTCATGGCTATTTCATATTAAATTAATTTTAATCAATTTTTCTTCCATAACGGTTTTGTAAAGGCAAACCTAAACCATTATTTTGATAATTAAATTATCTTTCCTCTGATACCAATTTTGATTGGTTAACAGATCGTTGTATTTATCTATATTGACTTACGGTTTGAACAGGTAAGTTAATATAGGTAACTACATCCATCTGTAAACCAAAGTTCTTTTAGACAATGAGGAATAACAAATTAATAATTTATTTACCAATATCAAACGTAAGTTTTTAAACTTTATCATTCTGTATCTCGAAATTTTATTTATTTTTTTCATTTGACGCAAGGAATTCAATGCCTGAAGTTTATCAGAATATTTTTAAATTATTCTTTTGATTTTAAAAATGACTTTGAGTCTTGGAAAATGTTTGAACTATTTCTAAAACTATTTAAGACATTCAAAATGGTTTTTTGCAAAAATATTATTATCGAAAACATCTAGTACAAATAATATGCATTCATACAGATAGAAATGAAATTCAATCTTTCGTACTTAAAACGCCCCCCATATTAATGGAGGTATTTCAACATTTATTCTGCGTCAAAGCTTATTTGCGTATTTGTGATAAAGTTAAATGTATTTAAATTAATTGAAGAAATATGAGTTATAAAAAATTAAAATACCAACAATTTTTTGCTAGAACTGAAAATTTTTCTATAATTTCAAATACGTATTTGATACATAATTACGCATTTTATTTCTAGAAAAAAATTTTTGAAGTTATTTAAAAATTTAATTACATTCGAATAAATCCAATTGAAACGATTTTTGATTGCTCTAACAATAATATGGCAATAATAGCCTTGGAAAACCAATTTTTCAAAAAACTATAAACAAATTAAAAAATTGGAAAAAAAACAACAATTTGTCAAACAATAGGTACGGTAATTATTATTTGTTGAAACAAATAATTTATTTTTTTTGTAAATAATTAAAACAATAGGTATAAAGCTGGCCAACAAGGATCTCACTGAAAAAGGGACTCCACAAAAAAAAAAATTTTTGTATTTTTATTTTCACAGTTAGGGTACCACAGGTAGATTTACGAAGGTTAAAAAAAGGGACAGTGTCAACCGTGGCGTATTGGGCGTCCATCAAAAATCGACGCAGAAAATTAGGTGGACCCATAACTTAAAAATCTTACCTCTCCCAGCCCTGTCTCAGTATTTTAAGACTACCTTAGTACTACACATTTACAATAAATTTTGATTTGCAAATAAGTCCAAAAAATCCACGATAACTCTCCACATACAGGTATTTTAGTATAATAAAGTAGACCAGTATAAATCAGCGGTGGATATCGGTTTTACTTGACTTCAAAAATTTGGTTACTACCGTGGCTAATAAAACGCTCGCCCGCTAAACGAGAGGTGCAAATCTTGTGTAAATTCACAATTATTTTTTGACAAATATGTCAGACATCGTGTTTAAATGAAATGTGCATTAATTTTTACACAATTCTAACGTTAACACAAAAGTAAAAAGTTTCAGTTTGTATGGTGAATTAGAGGCTAGCAAATTTAGTTGTGTTTAGATTCCGAGGACTTAAAAAGATATTATAATATTTAAATTTACAAAATCACAACTAAATTGTTTAAATTTTCGAAAACAGCTACGCCATATTATATTATACTAAACTAGATATTATTTAATAATTTAATATTTAAATAAATAATATTTCTTGTTGATGTAACCAAAAAAAAACTATTATTATCGTAACTTGGTGTCTCTACAGACATAAAAAGATTTTAAAATGCTAGAGACAATGAAAAACCAATCTTGAAATTATACCTTTTTTAATTTTTTCTTTTAAGAACCATCGCTGAAAAAATGATTTTGGTGAGATCACTTTCAATTTAGTTCAAATAGTTTTGCTTAATATTTTAATGCACTTAATTGCGCACCCATCCTTTTGGATTTTACAATTTAGATTTTAGCGCCATAATGTCAAAAAATATAAACCATCATCTTCGAAAAAACTTTTAAAATAAATAGTAGACTCGTCCAGTTATTAGGAAAACTGATGATTTTTAACTAAAATTTTAAATAGCTGAACGGAATAATATTTTCGTTGTTGTTTGGAGATCGTGTTTGTGCCTATCCGTAGCCATAATATGATTAAAAATATTTAGGCATCAGTATTCTAATATTGATTGATTCGTATACGATAGATAAATGACATGCACAATGGGATAACATTTTTTTTCTACTATCTGTCTGTATTGTATAATACTCAGTAACATTTTCTATAATTTACTTACGGCACTCGTATTGAAAATATTTGTTTGTCGTTGAGTGTACGTAATCATTATACAGATCTCTCATCATTTGTAATGTTTTCAAAACAAATTTTTTTAATTTGATGACCTTGCTACTGAATTTAATTTTACACCTTGCTATTGAAATTTTAAGCTAGTGAATTAATAGTATATTGTGCAACAAGTGCGTTTGAATGTTAATTGTACTCTAAATTGGAATTAGAAATATCTACCTAAGAACGGAAGGAGTGCTTTTACCACTCGAGGGATAGGCTAATAGCTTAATAAACAAGAGCTAGTGCGATAAACTAACTTGCCGCTCGCAAATATAATTTGTAATTTGATACAATGGAAATCAGTGCGAAAAGAAAGAACTTACCCTCCATGCGAAATTTTTTTTTAAAATATCATGCATATTGGCATAAAATCAAACCAATAATTATAATACAATTTAGGGGGCTATCAGACTATCTATTTCCTATGCAGATAATAAACTGGTAGTCTATGATTATATTATTGCATGCAAAACATAGTAAAGTTTGTCCTTGACCATCGAAAATTTAATTTATGAATGAAATCATTAAATTTAATGTGAACATAAAACAAACGTTTTTTTAGATTTTTAAGATTGTTTAGATATCATTTTTGGCTCGTTCCCAAATTTTTAACTTTTAGGAGACAAATCCTGAGCAAAAATGAAGGCGCATAGCATATGATGGTTAAGGTTAGAGTAGCTGCCCTGGGGTGGAACACACTTAGACCATCAGATCCGTTGTGTTAACGAAAAGTGGGTACCACCCCCGGCCACTGCTCTATAGAAAATTTGAAGCTGTATAAGAACAGCAAGAGTGCTTTGATTTTAACGGACTTCGGGCTAGAGAGGTCTTAAAAAAAGAACTGACGCAAATGAGTTCACTTCCTCTCCACTGTGACAACGTCTGCATGAATTGTGAAGCACTATTAGGCCCAGTCGTTAAACGTGTCTGTCTGCTAGCCAGTGTCTTGTAACAGCCGCAACGATTCTGCTTACCGACTTTTTTTTATTACGAATGCATTCTTGTATTTTTGGCAATTATTTGGTAAGTACCATGGAATGATATCGTGAGTATTGGGCAAAGCTTGGGTTTGTCACTCAGAAGCATCGCGTAGAAACCAAAAAGAATTTTATTATTTCTGAGTAACTTTTTTTTTATTTTTTCTGAGTAACAAGGAGTAATTCTCTCACATGTCATGGTACTAGGATAATAACAAAAATCCATTAAAAATCAAAGCCTTAGACAAAAATTTTATCGAAACAAAAACTAAGCATAATTAAGCGCAAATTGTTTTATTATATAATAATGTAGCTTAGCAAAGTTTGAATTGAATATAAACATATGACGTAGATTTTAAATTTACCATAACTAAAATAAATATTTATGCAATTGTTATATAAAAATAATAAATTGATTATGATTAGTTAAATGAAATTCAAAATATTTCCACAGGTGATTCCTTCAAAAAATATTCTAAATTGTTCTTATTTGTTCTCTAATTATTTATAAAGCCAACTTAATGAATACCAAAACATACACGCTTACACACTTTATTATATTTATCTTCGAATCTAAATTATTTCTAATCGAAGTGGTATGAGTACCTACTTAAGCATTCTCCCATATTTTGGTAGAAAAAATGTCAGATAAACTAGACATATTTATCATTATTCGCAACTATTAGAATCTATAGTGGACACTGTTATGGCGGTTGAAGAGGGTACATGAATCTCCTGGGATAAACAAACAAAAAACTATAGAACATAAGTAAGTCAATTCGTAGAAATTCACTTTTAATGTCATTTAATTATATAGAATCTAGGATAATGTGTACACCTCTTCATTTCATATTTAAATCTCAATAATTTCACTAAAATATCTCTTATGATAGAATAACCCATATTCACTATTCTGTTAGCTTGTAAAAAAAATTCTAATTTTTGCAAGCAATAGAATTAACTTAATTAATTCCAAATTTTAATTACTTAATCAATTAAAAATTGCAAAATTTTGATATCAATTAAAAAAATTATTAACTTAAAATTATTGAAAATGACAAGGTAGAACGATGCTAAAGGCAAATTTTTTGTTAAAATAATCCATAAAACACTACACCATTTCCTTATTCTGTTAATAATTTACATGCAAATTCGCATGGCTATATATAAATTTCTGAATGGCTATTGAACGGAGCCGAACCTGTAAGGTAAAAAATAATTTAGTCAAATATACCAAAAATGATTGTTGTTTTTTCTTATAATAAATTTTATTCCAAATTTAAATACATTTTTTCATTCTCTATAGAACGATTTAAATCTACCCAACTCAGCTGATCACTGCACTTTTACCAGGGGATGTAGCTCAGTGGTAGAGCGTTCGCTTTGCATGTGAAAGGCCCGGGGTTCGATCCCCCGCATCTCCATTTTTTTTGTTTTATTTTTACACACAGCGCACCACTTATAATAAATAAGGAGGAAATATAAGTTTAGTGATTAAGGAAATAACTTACTCTGAGTTATTTCTGAGCAGACCGCCGTTCAGAAGTTATTTCCTTTGATGCTTACTAAGTTAATGCAAAAAGATTTTTTACGAAGAATAATTTTCAAGAGCATCTGCCTTGAATCGCCAACCACACTACTAGGTACTGATTAATAAAAATAAAATAAAATCGCCTTTTTAATAGAAAGTTATCCGATTTAAGACTGACGAAGGTCATGTTCATGATTAATTAATGGTAAACTTAATGAGGAATGCACTACTTGTTTGATAATTGTACGTAAATAAAATTGGAAACAAAACTAGTTTTCATTCGGAAAAATTTATGGGAGGTTTTTCATTTATTCAAGGTGTATTTTCTTTTTTTTTTTTTTTTTTTTTTAAAAGAAACATCATTAATTATTTTTATTATATATTCTTCAATGAAATCATTCTCATTTACTTGCTATAAATTTTCGTAGGAGTGTCGGCTTTAAGGTTGTTCCCAGAATCTGTTAAAACTCAGCGAAATAAGGCCATAAGTAAGAGTAAAAGATTTTCAATTCTAGTTTTTAAGATATTGACGTCTGGAAATCAAAATGATGATTTTAAGTACTTCGGCCGTTACGTGACTAATCAACAAGTTAATTAGGCAATTTGTATAACCCAAAATAGTCGACTTTGTTGAATACCTTTATCTTTTCGATGTTTAAGATTAAAATTCTTTTGATTATACAAATTTTAAAATCTCCCTCAGTAGTAAAATTTTTTTAAATAAGTGTATTCGTTAAATCTTTAACGATATTTATTTATCTCATGTGAAAATTTGCATAAAATCAAAAAACTTTAATAACAAATTTCAAAATCATCAAATTCAACTACAATGCAGGAGTTGGTACAAAATTGTTATAAAAGTTGCCTATCTTTAAAGATTGTTCTCCTAAATATTGTATATAAAAAAATTGAAACCTTTTGAAATGCAAAAGTTTGTTATTTCAATTAGTAATTTTCCAATTCTTATTTTCAAAATTATGTACAGTTATAAACAATCAAAGATCATCAGTAAAAATTATAATAACATTGAGACTTTATTTATTTCTAGGTAATTTGATTGCCTTTAGTGCTGGCTGTGTTTTAACATGGACATCACCTTGTCTACCAAAATTATACGATAATTGGGAAACGGACAGTCCTTTAGATCGACAAATTACACTAACAGAAAAATCATGGATATCATCTTTATTAGCATTAGCTGCTGCGTTTGGTCCAATTATTGCTGGATATTTAGCTGATCGTATTGGACGAAAAATTGTATTATTGGGTGCAGCTATACCATTTATTGTTGGCTGGGTTTTAATGGCAACTACAACGACAGTTGCACAAATTTTAATTGCACGATTTCTTTGGGGTTTATCCGTTGGTGCAGTGTTTACAGTTTTACCCATGTACATTGGTGAAATTGCAGATGTAAGTTTCTACCGTTCTTTGTTATTTATTTTAAAACATTACTTTTGACATGGGCTTATACAAGTTCGCTATAACTAGCGAGAATTGTTTTATGTCAATAGCACTTTTATGCCAGTTGAGAGTCTCATTGCCCGTCTTACTGCTATTGTTTTTAAAATTTAAGCTTGCTTATGGCTACCATATTGACTACTTGACGTCATTAGTGATTTGCCCAAAAAGAAATTTTGATTTTGATAGATTTTTATTTTTTACAGGACGATGTTCGTGGAGCATTAGGATCATTTATGCAATTGTTCATCACGTTTGGAATTTTATGGGCGTATGCTGTTGGTGCATATACTTCCTTTAAAGTATTCTCCTATTTATCGGTTGCAATTCCAATCGCTTTTTGTGTATTCTTTTTCTTTATGCCTGAATCACCGTATTATCTATTAGGCAAAGATAAACGCAACGAGGCTACCGAAGCATTAATGTTTTTACGAAGTAAATCAAATGATGGAGTTCAAAAAGAACTTGAACAAATGAAATGTAATGTAGATGAGACGAAAAAACAATCTGGAACAATTAAAGATTTATTTGCCACGGCTAGCTCTAAAAAAGCTTTGATTTTATCATGTGGATTAGTTGGTTTCCAACAATTTTCTGGTATAAACGCTGTGTTATTCTTCTGTGGAACCATTTTTAAGGAATCTGGAAGTACAGTTGATCCTGATATTAATGCCATTATTATTGGATGCGTACAAATCGGTTCAAGTGCAGTTACACCATTGGTTGTAGACCGGTTAGGACGTAGAATGTTGTTGTTAATATCTGGTGTGGGTATGGCAGTTGGCTTATTCTTGTTGGGTGGATGCTTTAATGCAAAAGATCGTTGGGATGTGGAATTGACTGGATTTTTAGCACAATTGCCTGTGATTTCTTTAGTTTTGTATATGATCGTATATTGTATTGGTAAGTAAAATTATGTTCCATATACTTTATGTTCTCTTTTGAATTCTTGGTTAGTGTTCCATTAAAACCAATTTAGATAAATATACACCTTTTCCCCTGAAAACTTATGAAATAAGCGTCGAATTTCAGTTTTTTCTTAATAAAATTCGATTTTCAAGTTCTTTTTTTAATCCAAATTACGGTGTTCCCGAATTGTTTAAAAAGAATATATTTAATCTCTATATTTACCTGTCATGCGTGAAAAATGCTTGAAATCAAAATATAGTAACATCTACGGAAACCTCAACTAAGTATATTTTCTTTTCTGCAGGTTTCGGTCCTCTACCATGGGCAGTGATGGGTGAATTATTCAGCGCAAATATTAAGAGTTTAGCATCAACAGCTACAGCATCATTTTGTTGGATACTTGGTTTCTTTATTACACAATATTTCGAACAAATTAGTACCGCATTGGGTAGCGATACATCATTTTGGTTCTTTGCGGCATGTTGTGTTCTAGCAACAGCATTTGTCTTTATATTATTACCAGAAACTAAAGGTAAATCACTGGAAGAAATCCAAGAAATATTAGGAGGAAACGCTAAAAAATAAAGCAAAGAATAAACCACTTGTGATGTTACTTATTATTTACAAAAAAAATTATTTTAATGGGTTATGTTCATTAGGACGATAATTAGCTCCTAATATGCTCAGTATTCTTTGAAATATTTTCAAAATAGCAACTTGCTTGACTGATATAATGATAATTGGCAATAAATTTAAATGTGTGATAATTTTATTATCTAAATAGTTGCAGATTTTTGTCAGACATTAAATTGTTCCTTACAAATCATTCCAATAAGGGCATGTTCGCGAAACGGATAATTAGATTACAGTATTCATCAAATAATTTTAATTTGTTCATCAATTTTCCGCTGTCATCTATGGGATAACCATAAAACTTATTGATACACTTGTATCAGAATGTAGCTAACGTCAAGAATCGTTTACATTGATAATTAAATTTAATTAAAAACGTGAGCCATGCCCTTCGGATATTTTTCATATTATTTAACCAAACTAAATTAATACGTATAGTTTTTAAAGGAAACGACAATTTTTAATTAAAAATTAATATTAATAATACCTAACTAGTCGGATGTTGCAATAATTGTTATTATTTGATTTTAATAAAAAACAATTTGGTGTAAATACAATTTTAATATATGCAATATACATTACATAATTGTACATGACGTTACATATAACAAATAGAATTATATACTTGTACATTCCTTTAACTTAAAAAGACAATAACGAATTATTGTATTTTGTAAATAATTTTAAAATTTTATTTTAGTATTATTTATTGTATTTAAATTATTAATTAAGAAATTATTATATTTGAATTTTGTTGAATAAAATACATTTTAAAAATTGATAACTTTTTTATACTATACTTTTTGTAAATAGGCCTAGGGAGGCTTTCTGTTCCGTATACGTGTGTATAGGTTATTCAGGGTAATTAGGATTCAAACAATATAAACCCAGCTCATTTGAAGATTAGAATAGTATTTTTCGAAATATCACCAGAATCATTACGGAATCCAAGTTTTCGTACAGCATTTTAAACGATATCTCAAAAACCGTTCATCTAATCGTTAAAAAAACCCGATTTTTTTGTGTTTTGGGTCAAAATTACCCTACAGACGTAGTTAAACTTACGAAACAATTTTTTCTGGTTTTTTTCTAAGTGTTATAAATTTGTCTTCAATTTGGATAAAAATCATTTTCTAAAATGGCGAAGTTTCCGAAATGCCTGCTAAAATCAAATATAAAGTATGATATCGCGGAGCAGTTTGAATTGCAGAATTGCAAAATGAACACTATATAAATCGAATTGGATGTTTTATGAAAAGTTAGGCCATAGTTCGAAAATTAACAGTTTCCTCATAACTTTCAGACTATGATACAGATGACTTTCTTGATAACTTTCAGACCATGATGGATGTGGAAGCGCCGGGAAGAATATAAGATATGAATTTGTATATTGATTATATTAAGATATAGTTCTTCCTTGCGCTCCGACAATAAACAAAATATATTTTTTAATTTGAATCTCTAGTTTTACGTCGGGGTTTTCTGCATTTTAATATTTCCTTTGTTATATCAAAGATAAAATATACGGCCGATCTCATATTATAGGGATTTTTGAAGAAAAAAGTATTTTGAAAATTATTTTTCCTGCAAAAAACATTTTTTTTTTCTTTAGTAATCCGATTACACAAAAAACGTAGTTTGCTTGGGTTAAGAATATTTAATTAAGGAACAAAAACGAAAACTTTGTTTGAGTTAGAAAAAAATTGTTTGCGTGAAGAACTCTTTCTTGTGACAAACTTAGAGAAAATTTTGATCTCCCTTTTAAATTTTTGGCTCAAGAAAAAAGTTCTTGTGATAAGAAATCCTTTCTTTCTGTGTAAAATATTATTATTTTAAGTACTATTAAAAATGAAAATTGTAATTAGAGCATTAAAAAAATAAAATAAAATTGTAACAGTAAAGCAGAGACGCATTTACAACTGTTGTTACCCGTAGGATTATTTTTGGTGGAGACCCACTTAAGGAGATTGTAATCCTTATAAATTTAAAGGAAATTTGTAAATTAAAAATTTAGATTTTTCTTAATTTAAATAGGAAATTTGTATCTTCTCTTTGAAAATTCGTCTATGACTACATCATAGTCCAAATTTTTTAATAGATGTCTTTCATTAGCATCAAAGAGTTTAACCTTGTAGCATCGAAGAGCGTGGATGGAGGCCTTTTTTGCATTAATGGTAAATGCAGCACTGTAGTAAAAAGAAAATAAAAATTTTGTTTAAAAACTAATAAATAATTGGCGCCTATCAAATCGATAACTAATAATTATATTTTAAACACACAAATTAATCTCAATATTTCATTTATTTATAAACAAATTATATTATTATAATTTTTGTTTTATGAATGATTTGAGATAATTAGTGATATATTATTTGTTTTATTATTATTAAGATTAAAAAAAATGTACACTAAACTACAATATTATTTGCAAAAATAAATCATATTTAAAATATTCGTATTTCTGAATACATATTAAAGTAAGTTTTAAATATCGTATTGATTAGAATGCTTAATTGGTTCATTTTTTGTTGTTTTAAACTGTATAAAAACATACAAAGTGTCTCAAAAAAAAAGATGAAATTCGAAGACAAAATTTCTACGATTTGTTCGAAAAAATAAGAAAGTTTTGAAAAATTTTGTTTTTAGAAATTTGATCGAAATTTCTTCGGCCATATTTAACTTGAAACATGGTCTGATTTATAAATTGTTTTAAAAGTCAGGTAGTTCATATTAATGGAGACATTTTAAAAATTAACTAGTCAAAATAAAAATTTAATTAATTGTTGAAATACCATGTATAGACAATGCTGAATATCAGTGCTTGCATTACTTTAAACAAATTAAAAAAGTTATTTAAAATCAACACACTGATGGCGGCCTTCCGGTCTTCATTTGTTATAGTTTTGATAATTTCGAATATTTTTCGAAGAATTTTCTAGAATATTTATTTGGTTTTTCAAAAATCTATCCCAAGACTCACTCTTTTTAAAGTTTTGGAGAAAGTGGCCATCAAATTTGCTAATCCACGGAAAAACAATCATATTTACGAAAAAATATTTCAGAAAAAAGTTCATTATGGAACATTTTTACATTTAAACTTTTGGTCTATCCCTAACGGTTTACAAAATAAGTCCTACGGACCCAAGATAGAATTGACCTATGTTGCTCATTTACGAACTCACTTTCTACGTCCGAACTCACTTTTGGGCATTCTATATGTTGTTGCATTGCAATTAACAACAAGTGATACTGTGATAATTAAATATTACCCTGACTTAATTAGCAATAATAAGAAATAATTATGATTTATAAAAAATATTTTTTTAAATGATTACAGAAAATATCAATGAATATCGATTTTTAATATTGACGTTTCAAATCATTCACAAATTTCCAAGGAGTTAAAACTCCTTCGACCTCTGTACACAATACCTACGTTTATATTAATTTTGCAAACTCCAAAAAATTGCCCATAGGAAAAATAGTTTTTTTTCGATGTTTTTAAAGCAATTTGAGCAAGGATTGAAAATTTGTTTATACCTTACTCTTTGAAAGATAATAAACTTTATAAAAGTGTCAGTCGGTCTGTGTCGGACACTTTTTTTTATTTATCCCCCTCTGCCGAACAAAAATCATGTTTAGTTTTTCTGCAGTTGATTTTTTAATATTAATAATTTTTGGAGTATTAATAAAGTAAGTTTAATGCTTAGTTTTAACATACAAATCAATAATACATTTAAAAAAATAAGTAAGTTTAACAATCACTGTCTAATCACTGGAAACAATGTCATTTTTCGTAATGCGAGCAACCTTTTCTAATTTTCAAAGGTTAGAGGTTACTAACACAAGGTCATCGATATGCCTTTATTTGGGATATCTATAGATACAGGAATAACGTGACCTAAAATTATATTTAAAAATGATAACGAAAAAATTATATTTAAAAATTATTTAAAAAATTATTTTTTATGAAAACATCTCGGGAAAAGATAGTTTTGTTAGAAAAAAATTATATTATTTTTAAAATATCCGTGTATTTCATTCTTGAAAAAAGTATCTACATATAGAGGCTTATGTTTTAGTCTTTATGTACAGGAAAACCTATTTTTACTGAACCTTTACTAATCAATAATTTTAAATTTAGTTTTTATTTTGACTAAGAATATGGCGACTAAAGTCAATCAAATTAATCAATAACGTTATATTTTGAAAAATAACACATATAAAAAGATATCTACATCGTAAAAATTTTAATTACAGCAATGAGATTTTTTTTCTCTTTTTGAAAACAATATTTTTTTCTCTGAAATTAATGATATTTATTTTTAAATAATGGGTTATCTATTGACTAGACCCCCTTGGAATATTTTTTTGGGTTATAATCTAAACGATTTTAGTCACGAGATAATTAATACATTCAATAATTTATTTTAAATGTTAATTAAAAAGTAATTTATTGATTTGTCTTATTTAGGAGTTGAACTTATTTAGGAAAACGATTGTCTAAATATACATTTCAATTTGTTAATTTTCAGTGCAATTAACAAATATTTTTACATCTAGGTAAAGTTGAAATGGCGGGCCCATTAACGTACTAAATATTTGATCACAATTTAATAAAATTTTTAGAACGAATTGCATAGATTTCGAAAATTTTAACTTAAATTTACTTACACGTGAAACATTTATTTTTATCAATAAGTTATTAAAAATTTTAATAACGACTTGTAGTATCTATTGATAAAGTTATCAATAACTTTTTTAAGCATTGATCTCTTCCGTAGATTAGCTAGTTAACTACATACTATGTATCAAATAGGTAATGCCCTGTTTAAACAGTTATTAAAATATTAATTTAATTGATCTTTTTCCGACAAATCTGTCATTTTACACAGTTTATTAACAGGGTAATATGTAGTACCTAAAGTCAAATGTATCTTGAATCATTCTGGGTTTCTCGGCAGATATTGATGTTAACGGATCAGTATTTGTATTGAAATGCGAGTATGCTAAATGCGAGTATCAGAATGTAGGAGGGCTGAAAATTGGTTGTCAATACGGCTTAGTTTTCGAATAAATTACAAGCGTATGGTTTTTAATGTTTGAATCACATTCAATAGATGATGATATTCTCTAAAAGGGATTGTAACGATACCACGATTTATTGAAAAGATATGACCTTCAGGTATAATTGGTGGAGAATTACGTAATTCTAGGTACATTCGGGTCTGAGCCATGGTACATTATAATATTGTACTAGGGTTCAAAAATATGTTCCTTGGTCTCTAGTGGGAGTCATTTGACAAATGACAAAATGTTTTGTTATTTCGTTGCAAAAAGACTACGCAATAATAGCCTATGATCTCACACCAATGCATTGATTTTCTTCTAAAGAGATATATGAACCGCAAATGTAAGACCAATTGAAATTTCATATTTACTCTTTCCAGATTTCGCTTCATTGGAGCCAGCCACAATGTGTTTTGAGCCAAAATCATATAAAATTAGCTTTCTAATGAACCCAAAGTCGTGGTTATTGATATTACGTTTAAGGGTTTTATTTCGATTTAAAGTTTACTTCCTTTTAAAAAAAACATGCCTTTATAAACAAATACAAAATGGGAAGTAATTTAAGACCAAGTGCACTTTGAAGTCCGTACTGCCCAACGTCTACTCATTCTTTTGAACCATTCCAAAATTGAAGAAATTTCCGTGCATTAACAATTTCTGATTAGTTTTAGGTACGGGTCATCAATATATAATTTTATAGAAACAAATTTGTACATATAAATTTTTCATGACCTTTTCTATTAGAAAAATTATTTTCAATTTTTTAAACGCCATGCCAAGTCATACGCTAGCGATTACTACTACTTGTTGATACACATAAAAATTGTGTATAGTACAGTAAAAGATGTTACAAAAATCGGCTAATAAAGGAAAAGGAACGAGACAGCTCGCATTTTGCTAAAACCTCATGGAATTGGTATCTTAGGTGTCAAATATCATTAGCAACGCATGAGTTGGTGGTGCAAATGTTTCTATTTGTTAAGGATGTATGAGCATGACAACAATGTTTGATTTAAAGGCTCAAAATTTGTTTGTAGGTAGTCTTTTACTCAAAGAATATGTGGTTAAAATTTCAGCTTAGGTAACCGTGCAAATTTTTAAGAAAAAAGTCATTAAAAATCGATATAAAATATATTGGCTCTTATGGAGGAATCTCAAAAAACGACATAATTTTGGAAGTTTTTATAATTTTCATTTGGAATGAATGAAAACAAATTTAAAAACAAATAATTAAACAAAATTTTCAATTTTCGATATTTTGAAAATTAAGCCAGATATCGAAAAATTTTATTCTTGCTTTTCGTCTTATATCGTCAAGTAATAATATAAATTTATCATCAAAATTGAAAATATCTATCTTTAAATTTGTGCCCCCACTACCATGCTCATACATTATTAATAAACAATAAATTTTTAATTCATTGAAACGAATTTTAATTCAATGTTAAAGTTCATTTAAAAAATTAGTACATAGACAACTAGTTCGACGTAAATGTTTAGTGTTTGTCAAATAATCGAAAAGTATTATTCATGTATAACGTGTACGTAATTCAAGTTGACTATTTATTAACTTTGTAAGTCAACATTAACATTAACCGTTCCATTGAATTAACAATTTATTGTTTATTAACAAACAGAAACATTTGCGCCACAAACTCATGCGTTATTAATGGTATTTGACTCCTAAGAAACACATTCCATGAGGATTTAGCACAATGCGAATCGAAAAACTTCAAGCAATTCAAGTGCATAAATCCTGTGAAACGTATTAAATTACCCTATCTTTAAATATGTCTCTACAACTTTCAGTCTTTTTTAGACCAAATACAATTCTAATAACCTTTTTTAAAATAATACTATTTTACGTTTTTTACTATTTTACGAGTTCTAGCGTGTAACTTGCAATATTTTGTTTTAAGCAAATCTCAAATCGATTAAACATATTATTCTTTTTTTTTTTTTAATTTGATTTATATTAACTCTTAATAAGATTAATGAGCTCTATCGTGTAACTTGCGTTATTAGGTTCGTTTTAAGCAAATCTATAATCTATTAAACATATTTTTCATAAATATTTTTTAGGAATTAAAATTACTATAAATTGATAAGAAGCGCACACCATAAATTAAAAAAAAGCACATGATTAATGTTAATTTAAGACTTTATATTTTATAACGAATTTTAAAAATTTATTTATTTTAATTTTTTATTAATTCAGTCGACAAATAGACATAATAGATAATGAAAATTTACAAATTTCAAAATGTTATGAAATATTTATTGATATATAAATTTTTTCAAAAAATTTTCTTCAACGAAAAAGAAAAATAATTTTTTTATAGCCTCCATAAATCTGATTAATAAGTTTTTCATTTATATTAAAATTCATCGTTGCCAGTTGGAATAATTTTTAAATTGTAATTGATAGTTTTTTCAAGTATTTTAAATCAATCTGTAATAACACAATATTGATAAAAATGTCTGTGTATTTATAAATTAAAAAGGTTACCAATTATTTTATCTAGAAAGTCAATGATGTAAATAATTACTTTTATGAAAACAAATACAAATTTTATTTTTATTTCGTATATTAATTTATTTGCATATAAAAAAATCTATGTACACTATATTCTACTACTTAACGTCAAGAAATTCTATTTTATGTCAGCCATATATGTTTGTTGAATTATACGTTTATCGAGACAACATACATACGTTTACTGGAAAGCCCTTATGGAAAATGTTATAAGGCCCGAAATTAATCGTTTTCCATACAAATAAATTGTTTAGTTTTTTTAATTCATCCAGTTCCTTGGACAGCTAAAACCGGTTTTATTGCTTCCTCTTTCAGCATTCCGCCTTTTGGGGTAAAGCTACGATGGGGAAAGCTGATCGAATCCTGATAGTTAAAGAGCTAGTTGGTAGGTTGATAGATGATTGGGTATTAAATATATGGTTGGTAGGTCGATGATAAGACAGGACGTAGCCACGTCCGACCATATACGGTCAATGCCCGTACTAGCTTCTTGTTAGTTCGTACAAGAAAAAACTTATGTTTTGTTTGCTTGTCTAAGAAAAAACTTATGTTATGAAAAATATCAGACAACGAGCTTACTCAAAATGTCTCGAGCGACATGATCGGTGTTGATGATATTGGTTGCGTTGGCATACTTGTATTTATCGATACTTTTCTGAGTTCGAGTTATTCTAGTATTTGATCGTAGTGTATGACAGTTATTCTAGCATATGGCTGATCTAGTATACTTGGTTTTTGAAATATATCACACAAATGCAGTGAGTATGAATATGGTTATCCGAAAATTTAATGAGCGATATTTTCTGTATCTTTTTTTAAAATATAATTTCCAAAAATACCTAACATATACATTTTTCACATATCATTCTTTAAATTATTTGTTGTTGGAAATTTATAATCCTGTCCCTCCTTTATTACTTTATGCCCGACCTAATAGTTAGATCTGGGTACGGGCCTGATGGTAGAAAATATTGCTGGGAAGTTCTTAAGAAAAAATTTTTTTCTTAACTTTTAACATCTTAGAAATCTCTACCATTTTAGGAATCATATTGCTAGTTGGCTGATTCGTGTAACCTAGATCAAAATGATCTTTCATCCTATTATAGCGAAGTTTTACTGTGCTTACAAATTGTTCTGTTCACGGACCACTTATAAATCTTAATTTGCCGTAATAATAATAACATATTTTTATTTTTCATATAATTGTTATTGTTTAAGATTAAATTGTGATATTTTATAAATATTTATTAAAATCAAATGAAATGTTTAATTAGTAGTATTTTTTTCTCTTCAAATATTCCCTTGATGGATATTTACAGTTTTTTGTTGACTTTTTTCTAATAATATTTTTTTTAACTTTTTGCTCTTATCTCCAAAAAAAAAAAAATTTTATATTAACATTTTTCAATGAAATTACATCAAACTATTGATCGGCCAACTATGCGCGGATATAGTAAAATCGTGGAATAAAATCAAGATAAAACTGGTTTTGGTTTTTTTGTTAAAAGAATTTGTAAAGGTACCTGTATAATACTATGAAATAATATATTAAGGTATAGGTACTCGGAAGATATGAGATACTGTTCGATTCTCATTTCTGACTAATATTTTTAGAGAATAAATTTTATTCGTTTGAAAATAAACTTCAAATCCGCCAATTTGGTACTGATGTACTTCTTGAAAATTAAGGAAGTCAATAATTTCATAACTTTTAATATTTTCACATGTTGAATTCTAATTTAATAAACAAGTCCCGATTTAAAATTTGGGTCGAAAAAAGGTCGAGAATTTGATATCCTGACGGCATCTACCAGTTTTGTTTAATTTCTGCATTTTTGTGAGAATCCTGGCCTATTTTTTCGAGGTATGGACTGGTATATTACTGACAATCAATCTGATGAAATAGATTTTCAAATTAAGAGACTGTATTGAAATTGGTCAATCCGCTTAGGGGCTACAGATAATATAATCGTCTCAAACTCATAACTTTTTTTGTTTTATTCTATGGCTCAAAAGACAGGTGCTTAAATTAGGAAATATTGAACAAATTTTTTGTATTTTATTGCCATAAAATATTTGAGATAAATAAACTCGGGCGACTAAAAGCAATTAATTTTCAGCAGTGGCGTAGCAACTGTTAATTTATATGTCGATTTATGTGTCTGATATATAAGCTGTGTTCCATTGAGGAAAACGGTCCTCTTCCCTCTATAGACCCCTCTTTACTTTTAATTTTGCAACAAAGAATAATGAACGACGAATATTTTTTGCTCTGAAATTTATTTATACACTGCATACATATTTTTATCGATTTTTGTACATTGAAAATGAGTTATAGATTGCTAGAATCCTTCTTGAGAAGTTTCATGGCATATACATTTAGGGTTGGCCCCTCCAAAGTCGGAAGAAAGTAAAATTAATCCAATTATAATAGTGTTCGATATTTTTTATGTTTTGTATACGCAGTTTTTCCATAATTAAATATTTAAATAAAACATATTTATTTTGTAATTTAAAATAAAAGTTGCTCAGAGAGTTGAGAGAGACTGCACGATTTCGAGAGTCTCACGATCAAATCTGGAGAAGTGTCAACCCGATATATATTGATAAGATTGGACATGAGTAAATTTCTTAATTCTTTGTTTTCAGTAGAAATAATAGCCAAAAAAAAAAAAAACTTTCCTTGTCCCATGATATTTCGCAAACAATTTTTGATCACTCTCAATTTCAAAAAAGATCCTCCTACGTTTGGTACTATGTCAAGAAATGAGAGAAATAAATAACAAGCAGTTATTATTTTCGTAAACATACTACAAGAAAAATTTAGGATCAGCATTCAAACATTTCGCTTCGGCTTGTTTTCGTATTTATTAAATCATCTTTGAGGCAAGTTCTGAGGGATATTAGTTTATTGTGTCGTAATTGATCTGAAACGTCTTTTGAATATTCGGCATAAAGATTTTCTCCGGCGCTGAATATTTCATCGTCAACCAATTAGGACAGATGATGATATGAAAGTATTTTGAAAGCTAAGTCTGAGTATTTTGTAAGCTAAGCATTTATGAAATTAGATCATATAAACACCCCCTCCCCCCTTCAGAAATGAGTTGATGATAATTTATAATATCATTTTATACATGATTAATGAAACCAGTCAACAATTTGGCAATCTACTTTTTTCAATAAAAAAAATTCAAAAGTATATTTTCGCATATTCAAAGGGCTTCTTTACAACAACGGGGTTCGTGTTCCGTGGAAGACATTGAACACTGGTAGTTACGGCACTGTTTTCCAGTCTCTTTTTTTTATACGCATATTAAACCTTTGAACTTGATTAGCTTTTTTTTGTGTTATTTGGTTTTTGGAACTCGATTAAATTTCATAAATGACCTCATTTCCGTTTGATAAATAATTTTTACTATATTTCATTCATGGTTCAAAGATGTTAGGAGGAAAACAAACCTTTAAATGAAAATTTTGCGCAACAATTTGACTAATGATAGACATTATTTTTTATATCAATGGTCTGTGAAAAGCCTATCCGAATTTCATTCCTCCACAAGGTAGTGTTTTGCCCAAGATCAACGTTATTGGAAATTTGTTAGTTACCCAATTTCAACAGTTAAAATTCACTTGCCTTGAATTTCGTTTTAAATGGCTTAAGCCATCATTCTTAGTTTACGAAGTATAAAAATTCTCATTATGTACTTACTCTAAGCAAACCACCAAATAAACCGGTACACACCAAAAGTGGTGAAACTCCTCTTAAAATATGACATTTTAGCTCGGATATCGAAATAATCACATTTTCTAATCGCAGCTCCCCGGAAGTGACAAAAACTACCTAGAAAAATCCCTGTATTTCTATGCATGGTAGAAGAATGTGGTGTTCATTTAGCTCATTTAAATTCCAAATTAATTGAAAATCGAAAAAAAGTATAAAGCTCTCAAAATGAAATGTGTCGAAGTTGGAAGGATTTCTGGGAGGAAATTTAAGTTTTTAGATATATTTTCAAAAATGTTGATCTAGAAATTTTAGATATCTTGGATCGAACACAAAAAATTTGCATCTTTCTAGCATACACACCAATAAAGAGTTTATTTTTAGGAATGGTTAAAGATTGGAAAAATATTGGTCTTGTTGATTTGATTAGCGAAGAACGACTGCGGAACTGAAGCATATCCATAATCTTATTAAAAACAAAAGAAACTGAAATAGACAAATTTTATAAATATAGAAATAATTTTTATTAATATCGAAGATGATTGACGTATTTTGATTGCTAATTATAGAAATTTCCCTTTTAATAACTTTGGAAATTATTTTTTCTATTTCGGTTGAATTATAAAGAAGATATGATTAGGAAATAATAATCAAAGTTGACTGAATTATCAAACGTGCTACGCCAATTAACTCCAATTAATAAATGCTCTTTTAATCTTTTGACAAACGCCATTTGTTTAAATAGTGATTATTAAAGTTTATCCGGTCACTACTGTCATTATTCACATTTTTTCTGAAAATATAGACTAATGCATTGTATTGAAGATCAAAGAAGACACCACACATGGAATAAATTTAAAATTCTATTTACCCCCTCCTAGAACATAATTTTTTGATTTGTGGAACAGCTAAAATATCTATATATTTGGATTCACATATCGGTAATTTGAAGGATATTCTCAGGGAGTAAACCGTTTTCTTTAACGTTTTTAAGGCCTTGCACACCTATGCAACCTCTCCAAATTGTGGTGCAGGGTTTAAATTCATATGTTTATTGAGTTAGAGTCAAAACGAATGCCTTTTGGGGGTGTACGTTTTTCAATGTCTTTCCTATTTTTAACACACATTTATTAGATTAGTATGCATTTATGTAAAGGAATCTTGCAACGTGATTTTTCATCTATTTCAAAACGTCGGATGGAATTGATACTTTGCGCACTTACCAAGGACCGATAACAATAATTTTGGTGGCGGGTTGGTGGAAGCGCAGATAACATTCCAAAATACTAATCATCACTACATACTATAAAAAAAAGTTGAATTTTTTCTTAATCACTCTATTTTTTTGTTGTTGTTGAACTTATAGAAATTATTTTCTACTATTTAATTCATATAGTTACAAAAGCTTGTAGCTTTTTAGTTTTTTTATTAATTATTTCTATCTAAATTCCATGTTTTTGGGGTTATGTTAAAGGGATAAAAATTTATATGTGAACTGAGTCAATGTTAAAAATGTATCTTTTATGATAGTGCCAAATTTCATCACCTCCTTTTCTGGCACTTTTATTGTAAATATTTAGTGTTTTAACAAATCATGAAAAGACAATAATCTCATCTATATAAAAAGCATTTATTGAAGGAAAAATGACCCTAGTGATAGAGCTCTACTGCTCACGATTTTTTTTCTTCATAAAAACGTTTGTCAGTCAAATTAAAAGATATCTAAATGATTCTTACACAATTTTTTTTAGTTTTATTAATATCCACTTAAAAAATTTTAGAATGAAGGTTCCAGGTTCTAGAATTCTAGAAAAACATATAATATTTATGCATATTATATGACCGATACCTTAAAAATTGCAATTTCGAAGGTTTCAGTTAACACACACCTCCTTTTTTTGAATGTTAGGCCAAATAATTTTTCCTAATTCCATGAGGGTCAAATTAATCCTTGATCTTCCAGTTACAAAAAACGAATATCAAACTATTTAAAGATTAAAAATTTTCCGGGATGTATGAAAGAGAGCAAGACTGCTTTATGTTATTAAACAAATTTATTTGGGAAAAGTTCGTCTTTTTAAAGAAATTTTTGAATATTTTGAAAATTGAAAAGTTTTTCAAATATTGATTGATATTCTTTTGTAATCGACACGCGAGATGTGAAATAATGTTACCGAGTGTGATAAAAAAGCAAGATAAAACTTATATTAATATTATATAAATTGTAATTAATATTCAGAGATTACGCACAAAATTTTAAAAGGTTCCCTAGTAGAGAAATTTCAAAAAATTTCAATAAATTATCTCATATGATCTACGGATTTTAATAAATATTTATGTTGTTAATTTTCATATATCAATGTTAATCATAAGACTAAAGATGTTATAGGCTGGGGACCCATCAGCAGTAATTGTCATTGATAAATATACCTTTAAAAAATGCTATGTGGTTTAATTATGCTTAGACTAACAAGTTTTTAATCTAATTTTCGTAGGTGGAACGTTCTGATCGTCCCTACAGACTTTAATTAGGTGAATGTATCACCAGGTGTCCCACGCCACTTCTTGCTGTTTTGTTAATCCATTTTTAAGGCAATTGAGAAATTAAAGAATCTGAAACACTGAATTAAATCACAGATATGTATCCAATAACTTGAAGATTGCGATTTTTTTTAATTTCCATGTAGTCGGGCAACGGACGTTCTATTTTATTCAGCGTCAGGCAAAACTACTTTTGGATTTTTTGTTCAAGTATCTTCCTAAAAAAATAACCCAAAATCAAATATCTGTCAAATTGAAGATTGTTGGGGTATAGGTACTTTTCAATACGCGTAAAAGAAAACCCTTACAAGAAAAATTAACCCACACACGAATTTCTAAAAGTGTATTAATCAACGATAATTTTATGCAGATGGGCACCGTAATTATTATTAATAAAAAAATCAATAAAAATTAACCTTCGTATTTAATTTAACAAATTATCGTTACCGGCTATTTTTATAATTTTCACTCTTTTATCGATTTTAATGAGATTTTAGTAGGTTTATAGACGTTGTTTCTTTAATTTATGAAAAAGTGAAATACTTTCCTGAAAGCATTTTTTTTTTCTTTGCTGACATGGAGATTTTCAGGGAAGTTCAAGAATTTTATTTATGGGTATTACACCAAAAAAATGAATTATTGGCAAACTAGCAAAATTGCAAATTTGCTATTAGTTGTCTTGGGATCGAATAGTCAGTACAGTTTCCAAACTGTGAGGATACTTTTTTAATGTCAAGATAAACACTATGTAAATTTTTGAGACAAAGAAAAAAGCATCGATATCCTAGTCTCTGCATAGATAAAGCTCAATATATTCATACTGCTTGAAGCCATGTATAAAGTTTAACATAACATATCCATAAATTTAACTTTTTTATATTCAATAATATGATGGATTAATGAAAATGAAAATCATTGAACCGACCAAATTGAAATTTATAGAAAATATTCCAACGCTTATTCAATTTTCCAACGCTTCCACCGATTTGTTTTTTTCGTGTCCATAACGGCAAAATATAATGATAGGTAACATATTAGGGCTTGTATTAAGGCTTTAAGCAGGAAGTGAAACATGATCCTCTAATACTTTAAGGGAATAGTATATTAAGCAAAAGTTGTCAAAGGTGGTTACATATAGGAATACTTGATGGTTAAATGAGATGTAAGGTTAAAAAAGTTTCCCTTAAGGTGAAATTTAAAAAAATAATTTACTCCCTTAAGGTGAACCCCACGCTTTTTCTTCCTTTTACTTTAATTAATTACACAGGTGTGTTTTTAGTTTGTTAAAGTATTATTTATTTATAAAAAATTCAGTATAAATATGGTGGGATGTATATATTTTCAGATATTGTAATCGGTAATTCTGAAAATCCTGATCAGGATAATCAAATAAACTTGTTAAATTGTTACATTGTCAACGGTCCTTGATAAGTATGCCCAATTTCGACGTTTTGAAGGGGGTCTAAATCATGTTCAAAGTTTCCGTTACACACTAACATACAAACATGCGTATGACGCTAATAAAAGTAATAAACGCTAATAAATCTTCTTGATTGAAGAGCATGGTATAATTTTAACTTAATATAAATGATTATTTATTGAAAATCTATTTTAAACGAAGGATAAAAAATACAAAAGGATACAAAATTATACACTAATTAATGAAAATAGTATTTAATAAAATAAAAATACATAATTATAATTATAATTATTGTGTTTGATATTCTGACATTTTGAGATAACTTTTTAAGCAAATTAATATGTTACAAAAGATAAAATAAATAAAATTTAAATCCTTATAATACCATATAGTATATGACGGGTCCGATCATAAATAGTTCTACTTAGTATTATTAATATTTCACTGTCGTGTTGACTAGACAACTTAGTACATCACGCTTAGTTCAAATTAGTAGCTAAGTGAAAATTTTTAATTTGTCAGTGTACGATTTTATTGTATCTAAGTGTTTTGTATTGTTTTAAAGTGGATAAAAATTAATTATTATGGCAAGTGGTAGCCGTAATTGGCAATATTTAGCATGTGTTTCAGGTGAGTGATTTATTTAAATAAGTTTAGATAATTGTTTTCATTAAAAATGCGATGTGATCTTATCTGTGTTATCGATTTCAAGTGACCTAAAATAGACGTCTTTTTTTTTTTTTTTTTATTTAAGGACGTACATTCATGAGAGACTTTTATTAAAATATATAACAGAATTGATTTAAAATATTTAACACCAACAATACTATTATCGATTTAATTTCGTTATTAATTTTAAGTTTAAAAAGTGACAAAAAGCCAGGTTTAACATGGAACTAAATGGAAAATATATTCGATATTTCTTAAAAATCATATCGATAACTATACTTAAAACTTTTGCCAGTTAAAAATTATTTAAACTTTTAACAGAATTTAAATTTTTTTTCAATTTGCTATTAATTCAAAATTTATATACTGTTTCCCCCAGAGAAGGTACATAGCAAAACAGATTGGTGAATGAACCTCCTTAATGATATCAAAAGTGGAAAGTGTTTGTGACTTTCATATTAAAAAGCGATAATTTGTACCGAATTGTAATTTTCTTTCGAAATTGAGGGGCAGATTTTCTTAAAGTTTTATTGGTCAGTTTGTTCGTGATATCTAATATAAAATTTCTTCATTGCATTAAAAATTTTACTTCACTTTTCATAACAAAAATTTACGAAAAGGGTATCGTAAATGTGAGCACTGGCCGTTTAAGTTTTGCAGTGAAAAATCAGCTTATTACTATTAATTAGCAAAATAAAACATAAAAATTAAAAAAAAAAATTTTAGCCACTTTCATACTTACCATAAACATAAATTTACCATTTCCCAAATATCTAACAACTCAAAGCCGTAGAAATTTTTTGTTTGTTTAATAAGATAGTTTTATTGGGTTTGTTCTATCAAATTGGAAATGGTTCTTTTGAATTACTTAAAGGTAGAAAATCGTAACTTTCAGAATTATTTTAAGCACTTTATTTATATTTTAAGATCCAAAACGCTTAGGTGTAAAATTAGTTAAATTAAGGTGTTCATGGAAATGAATTAATGAATTTTAAAACTATCAATTTATCAGAAAGTAATATAATTTTAAAATTTTGATTTTTCATAAAAAAAACACGTCTTTATACAATTATACTGATATTTTTATTTTTATACCATTTATATTTTATGAAAATAGATGTTGGAATTAAATTTAGTTTTCCCATGCAACGAACATTTTTTATCACTCTTTGCCATCATGTAATTATAACAGTGATTAAAATAAAAACAAATTTGTGAATAAAAAATAATGTATGAGATTAAAGCTGTATTTTCCTTAAACTCATAAGAAACGACGGAAAACCTAAAATCTTTTTCATACACAGTACAAAAAGTGTATGACTTAATACCACAACGTAAAAAAAGGACATATTTTCTCGAAACTTAAACACATTCGAGGGACATGCTCCTGAAATTCTAAAACTTCTGAAAATTTCTTAAAAAATAATATCGAATTTAAAACTGATTTTTATTGACCTTTTCATTTAAATTATTTTTTGTTTCGGACTGATAGTTATAAATTGAACTAAGATCAATTTTTGTTATTTATTTCATCATTAAGTCCGAAACTAAATATGGAAAATGTTTTTTTTTTATTTGCTTTTATTTATTATTTATTAGAAGCATATTTGATCCTATATTAATTGGAATTTTGTTGCCCAGAATTGATTATCTATATAGATTCAGGCGCGTCTACTAAAGAAAGAGACGCCATCCTTCTTAATACAAAAGCCTCTTATTTTACTTAAGTTACTGAAGACGTCAGAAGTATTTACTTATGAGGCGTCAGTGTCAAATAAATACATTATCAATATTAGATCATTTTGTGTCTCGCAGCTTTTAGATTAGAAATTTTTTTGGGGTATTCAGTATTATTTTAAAATCCGTTCTACAATTTAGCGTGTATACCGTTATCGTAAAAACAACAGAATGTATATACAGTTTACTTATAGACAGTAAAAATCAGAGGGTATACATTATAGTTCAAAACACAGGGTATACGTTGTATAGCGCCGTATATAATTCATGGGAAACTTTTTTTTGTTATTATTGGCCAAAATAGTACCATATGCACTGAGCTACGTTTGACAATGAGAGAAAAAACAGTAAAACAGTATATTTCACAGTTTCTGTTGTATTTAACGCAAAAACCCCAAAGTATTTACTTAAGTGGTACACTTTTCGTATTATTGGTACGTCTTTGGTAGTGAATCTATTATATGTCAGTTGCCCGATAATCTTGAAGATGAGAGCTAGATCGTAGAGTTTGATACAGGAATAAGGAAGATATCGCATGGACAGGAAAAAACAGGCTGGATAAATAATATATAATACTGTTACTCAATAGAGTCCCGATTTTCGAAACTCAACTGTAGTATTCTAAATAAATAAACTCTCGTGGAAGATTAGCCAAATCAGTTCTATTCCACTGCTGGAAGATTAAATTTAAATTCCTTTCTTGAAAGGAAGGAAACAGAAAAAGGTTATTTTTAACACTATTAAGAACTTACACACTAATGCAGCTTTTGATTTCAAACCGGTTTTTGCAACAACTTGATTTGTCAATAAAAAAAAACAACTAATTTCAATCGTGTGTGTACGGCCTTAGGAAATTTATCTCAAAAAACAGACTTACGTATTTTTTTTATTTTAGTGTCAAATTTATGGGATATTTTAGTATTAGTAGATTAAAATCATTAAAAAAATCACACATACGCACTCACAACATGTGGCAAATTAAAATTATAAGCGCAATCAGACCTTAATCATTCTAAAAAAACTGGCAAATTTTGATAACCTTACTTGCATGTGAAAATTTATTTCCGCGAACTAAAATTATAATCTTTAACAGTCAAAAGGTTTTCAAATTTTAATTCATGCAGAACAATTGACACTAATTTTAGTATGCCCAATAATTGATCCGGAAATGCGATAATCACAGCATTATTACAATATATTAATTATTTACACTGTTGTTCAATAAAATTGAACCAATCTGAGACATATATTATCAACAAAGAACTACTATTTTTAATTTGATAATTTTGATACATATACTTCCAATCAAATTGGACTATATGTAAACACGAGGAAAGCGACTTGCAAATATATGTAAACAAAATAAATATAGTGGAGTCCTTGGGAAATTAAATTAAATTTGTCTTAAATAATTATAGTCAAACTGTTGTTTGTTATATTTATAGTCAAATGATACCAAATTTGGCACATTACCCATAAAAATGTAAAAGTGGACTTGATATCATAACAAAATTTTGAAGTTAGATTAAAATGGATTAAAAACGAAGAGGTTATTAGCACTCAAGGATTGTTGCCCGTCTCTTTCTTGCAAAACAGAGTTTTATATGTAATCTCTATAGCGATATCGTGCAATGACGTCAGTAGTCTATATCTTCCACTTTGCTCAATTAAAAGTATTAAACGTTCATATTTTGTATACTTCTAAAGATTTTTAAAAACTTAAATTTTCTGTCCGAGCAGTAACAATTCTTCACCTGAATTGACAAAAAATTTTGCAATGATTTAGGATTGACAAAGACCCAGCGTACGAAATTGTAAACAAACAAAAAGATTTTGCATGCATATTGTGCAAATAAAATTTAGCTATTTATAAGTTTATCATTAATAAATTTTTATGAGTTTTTGATATGCATAATTATGTAATTAATTATAAATTTATAAATATTGATAAATATTATAAATTATTAATGTCGATTGATTTTGATGGTTTTTACGAGTCATTACGCGCCTGCTTCGCTAGACATTCCTACTTTCCAAAATTATCATGCATTTTGACCTCAATCTGATTTTATATATTCTAAGAAACGAGATAAAATCTTATGTAATAAAAGGGAAGGGCTTTCCAGAAACTTTATGCACCCTTACATGGGAGGCAAGATGGAAGGTCAGAAATTGTCAAAATTATCCTTACGTAATTAATGAATGGTTCCTTAGATAGACAAATACGGTTAATTTCGCTTTTATATTATTAGTAAGGATTATTTATATTTTTTAAATGATGTTCGAAGTTTATTGTAATATCCGTCTGATAACAGTCAAATCGGATAATAGTCTTACGTCAGTCTGATTGTTTTCATTGATGCACTTATTCATAAATAATTTTTTTTAATTAATTTTTTAAATACAGTGTGAGCCTCAAAATTGAGAAAAGATTATCTTTGTTTATTGACCAAAACCAACAAAAATTTTTATATTATTGATTGAAAGAGATGTAAAATTCAATTTGGCAAATTGTTTTCTGTCATTTTTTAGTAATTAATTTTTGATCGTTATAATCTCATTCTCATGTAAAGATCATTCAAACTAAAATGAGTTCGAATAAGTGAAATTACTTGTGCTAAATACACAGGGGTGACAAAGACAACCCGTGATGGGCAGCATAATGGCTTGTATTTAGGAACAGAATTAATAAGTAATCATGCAAGTACTATCTTCTCGAATTAATATTCCGCATGTAACCTTTCTGTATCGCATCCAAGGTTCCAATAGCACGCTACTTCAATACATCAAGGTAACTTCCTCAAACTGCTTCTGAGTCAAACATTTCCTAATCGAAAATACATTTCTTTTATCTACTCAAAAACAAATGAATTTTACAAGGGAAATCTTAATTTAAAATTTGTTTTCTGATTTTTTACAGGAAATCTAGCAACAACATGTATTGGACAAGTGTTTACATGGTCATCCTCAGCTTTACAAAAATTAAAAGGTGATAATTGGGAAGAAACAAGTCCTTTATCACATCCAGTCACAGTCGAACAAGAATCATGGATTGGTTCATTAGTACAAGTTGGTGCAATATTTGGTCCAATATTATCATTCATTTTAGTGGATAAAATTGGACGCAAGAAAACTTTAATTGCCACAGCTATTCCATATATTTTAAGTTGGATTCTTTTAGCAACAACCAAATCAGTTATTCAAATATATTGCGCACGGATCATTGCGGGTTTAAGTGTTGGTGCAGTTTTCGCTACGTTACCCGCATACATTGGGGAAATTTCGGATAAGGAAATTCGTGGGGCAATGGGATCTTTCTTACAATTATTTTTAACATTAGGTTTTATGGTTTCATTTACCGTCGGACCATATGTATCGTTTATAAATTTCGCAATAATTTCAACAGTTGTACCAGTATTATTCTTAATAATCTTTCCATTTATGCCAGAATCACCATACTATTTTCTAAAGCATAATGATGAGAAAAAAGCAGGAGAATCATTAATAAAATTACGGGGGAAACCCGATTCGGATATTCAGACAGAGCTTTTTGAAATGAAAGCGTATGTTGAAGCTTCGAAACAACGTAAAGGCCAGTTTACGGATTTGATTAAAGAAAAAGCGATACGAAAATCAATGATTATTGCAATTGGATTATTGGCTTTCCAACAATTATGTGGAATGAACGCTGTTTTGGCTTATACCGAAGATATTTTTAAGGCTGCAAATGGAGATTTACCATCGGAAATTAATACAATAATTATTGGTGCTGTGCAAGTTGTAAGCAGTTGTTTTGTTCCATTAATTGTAGATCGTCTAGGACGTAAATTATTGTTACAAATATCTGGTGTTGCAATGGCTATTGGTTTATTATTTTTGGGATTGTTTTTCTTATTTATGGATCGGTTAAATATGGATGTTTCGGCTGTACAATTTTTACCAATAACGTCTTTGGTTTTCTACGTAATTGCATTCTGTTTCGGTAAGTTTCCCAATTATTTCAAATTAACAATTACACAGGCATGCAACAAATTTTTTGGATGTTAGCGATATTTTTGATAAATTAAATGTTTATTAAGGTACTGAATGGAAGAGTGATATCCATTTGCTTCTATCACGTAAATTTTCTTTCAAAACTCATTTGAAAAGCTAAAAATCGAAAATTTTATTAATTGATTATAGTAAGAATGATACCTCTCACGCCTTAATGACTCACAAGAAGACTTCGAGGTCTGGCAAATTGTCAGGTTACCTTTTTTGTCTTTGAAACAAGTTTACTTTTTTTGGCGTAAAATTTTCTTCTTCTTTTTGATACACTTCTGAGCGAGTTTTCGCTTTTCATGTTCTATTTCCCGCATGGGTTATCACAAACTAATAAGGTATCGTTAATTTATTGGTATAGGATCAACTGAGAATTTTTAAGATTGTGAGATTCCCTTTTGGGTCAGCAGCTTCCCCATTATCCCCCTCAATTCCTCGAATTTTCTATTTTTAGCAAGACTTCAATGGAGAAAAATCTACAGGAATCTGCAGTTCTATCCAGTTTTTTAGTTGGAATCCTGCTTTATTAGTATACCTGTAGAATGTAGAATAGCTCTTATTAGTTATTATTGAAGACCTTTAAATTATTCAAACTGCCAAATATTATAGGCCTTTGAGTTATCGCGTACGCAAATAACAGGATAGCCAAATGGATTTCTGAAAACCAAAACATTAGATCATACTTGTGCGTATATTTTGAAACTACATTCCGTATATCCAGCCAATGCAAATTGGGCTAACTAAACGATAAAATATAGATGAAAACTGTTAGTGTACGAAATTTAAGCACCCTATGTACAATTAATTTACTTTTGTGCCATAGTTTGAGAAAAAATTACTATGAATAAAATCGAAACTCAAGTGTATTACCTAATCTTCACGAATTAGTAAGGATTACGGGCACGTATTATCGGAATAAATCGCTGATTTTAGTACAAATATAATTTTTTTTGCATTGACAAATAATAATGATTAAATTAATTAATTGATTATATTACTAGAAAATTGTTGTAAAAAATAAAGGGTTTTGAGTTAAGAGTGTCCGCAATTTAAACCTTACTTATACAAGTAGATTTTTTTTCTTATCGGATATGGTATGTCATGGTATTTTGGGGATAGTTCATGCCAATCAAATGACAACCGCAGCTTCGCAAGAGAGCACTCTAGGACATAGATTGGATTCGATATGCGATGTTTGTGCTTATTAAGAAAACTAGGTCGTATCTCACATTATTATTAAAATGTGAGATACGACCTCGTATTGTCTGTATAATCGAATTAAGGATAGGTATAAGTCAATTAAAATCACGTATTACATAATAAGCAGCTGAAACTGAACCCTCAGTTTTGTAAAAAAAAGTTTAAAGATAATTTGCGGCCATTGTTTAACATTACTTGAGACGTTGTACGATGATTTTCTCATTATGTATTATAATCATTTCGCACTGTCCAGCGAAACTGCGAAAATGCTGCTAATAACTCACAAAACGTCACGAAATAGCTTACCAATAAATATTATACAAATTATTTAATTTAAATCTCCAGTTTGGACACTCTTAATGGAAAATCCTTTATAAAAATTTCATTTAGCCGAAAACAAAAGAAAAAGTTTAATCTATAAATATGAATTGTAATATCCTATTATTAGACGTATTTAAAAAGAAATTAGTATGGATTATCAGATAAGCAAATTTATAGGAAGATAAAATTATTTTTTTTTAATTTTGGATTTTCAGTACAAATTCCGATTATCTTCCTGTGTTAATTTACTTATACTATTGCTAAATATGGCAAATGATTTATTATCCCATAATATAAAGTTACACAACGAATTTTTTGTTTTAAAATTATAGAAAAATAAAGGCTTAATAAAGATTACTATCCAAAAGCCGTTATTATTTTCAAGGCTTTTAGAGTAATAAACATAATTTGGCTACAAATTTATGAATATGTTTTTTAAATTAATGGCTGAGAAATAACAAATTTTTAAATTAAAATAAGTATTAAAAGAAAATTTTTCATTTTGCTAATCCTTTCTAACTGAACGGTTTAATGTTTGGTAGTCTAACCTGATCAACTCGAGATCGAATCTTGGTGACAAATGGCGATATCTTTTCCCGTGCACAGATTTTTCCCATGCATTTCTCCGATCAAAGTATTGATAAAATTTTTTAATTTGTCACAAAAAATTCAATGCCAGAAATTTTTTGTTAATTAAAGGTATTAGTTTATTACAGGTACTTAACTGTTTTAATTAGTTTTTGATATAATGCAAAAAAAAAAAAAATTCAATGCGTAATTATTCAATTTTCCACCAGTCTAAACATTCTTGTAGACATTTTAAAACCGATAACATTTTTGATTAATCACCGATGATAAACGAATGTTTAAAAAATTGTTGATTAATTAATAATGAAGGTACCTAATTAAACTAGTTTTAATTAATTTTATAGAATTATTACATGGATAAAGTAGTCATTTTTTTCCCCACTTCACATCGACTAATCTATATTTGTACACGTTTTTGAAACAATGTATTTAATTTATTGTAGAGAATTTAAGATAATATGTTTATTACATTCACATTCATTAAATCCGTACAAACTAGAATATTACAAAATCTAATTTTCATAATTTAATATTAAAAACCAATAAAAACTTGTAAAAGCAAAAAATTTTCTTGGTAATTTTGAAAAATGGAATTATTTTTGTAAACAAGTAAGATTATTACTACAGATTTGATTCTCAAAATGTTCTGTAAAATAATAAAAAATAGAATACAATACTTTTATTATTCTTCGATACTTAGCTTAGGTTCGGTTAAATTGGCTGTCTTGGAGTGGGACACCCTTAGACCATAAGGGCTGTTGTGATACCGTCCACAACTCCATGAACTATTGGGAGCTGTTTAATAACAGGAGGTAGGAGTGCTTTGGCGTCAACGGACTTCAGATCGGAAAGTTCTAAAAAGAAAGCCTGATTTAAGCGAGGCCATCTCCACATGGCAAGAGCTGGACAGTAACAGAGAAGATAAAAAAAACGTTATGTCCTTCTCCCTATTGCCTCAGCTCTTGAAATAATTGGCCTGACTCCTAGCCCTAGGTATCTTGTAATAGCCGTTACGATTTTACTTATAGAGAATTGAGGCGAGATAAGATTTTCGGAATGCCTACGATTGTACTCCGACCATATTCATCTTGCAGTACCCCAAGTATATTGCTCCCTCCATCTAAGATAGACCTTTCTTAATATTTTCTCATTCAGGCTTGCAGTTCCCAAAAGGAACTGCCGGATACCTATGAAGGTTTGTGTCCACACCACTTCTTCTTCGATAGTTGGTAGTTACATACAAGATGATCGAACATATAAAAACAGAACATCATCAAATGGTAGATAACGTCAAAATAATGACAATTTCTCAATACACTTATAGCCGGGAAAGCGTCTTTTTCTAGATAGAAAGTTTGATATTTTGGCAGAAAAAGGATATTTTTGTGAATATTGGCAAAATGTTTACTTAAAAAAGTTAGATATTTGACTGAATGAGCTTAGAATTCTTTATTATTTAAAACTTACCGCGATATGTTACGCATGATATATCATCACCTTGTTTCGAGTCGAATGCTCCATACTTGGGGCATTGTGTTCCAAACTTTCAATCTTCTAAGCAGTCGTTTTGGAAATATTCACAATAATATGCTTTCTTTTCTAAAATTTCAACACTCTGGGTCTAGAAAAGCACGCTTTTCCGGCTATAAGTGTATTGAGAAACTGTCATTATTTTAGCATTACCTATACTATACAATTTAATTATACTTAATTAAAAAATTCAATTGATAATAAAAATTGTAAAAAAATTATAAAAATTTACCTTTAATAATAATTGATAAAACATTTTGCTTATAATTTTAAGGGTTCCGTAGCCAAATGACAAAATAGGAACCCTTTTAACTCACCATGGCTATTTATGTTTCAAAAATTTGAAAACCTTATTACATTGCCATATAAGAATTTTAATAAATTAGTATCGTTTAATACTGGTAAAGCGATTTCAAAGAAGAATAACAATTTTTTTCAAATGGCTTTTTTCCCAGATAAACCCCTCTTAGTTCAATGTGATTAGATATCAGTGGCGGATTTAGAGATTTGCCGCCCGTAGGCTATTCAATTTTTGCCGCCTCTAAATTTTGATATCTTAGTTCACAATCATATCAATTATCTATCAATAAAAACTTTATGATTTGTGCTCCATTATCCTCATTACATCAACTTTTCCCGTATGGTTAGTATCATCGAGAACTATGGTACCGTGTTAGATCCTTGATTATTTTTACAGCAAAGAATTATCAAAAAACAATATTTTATGCAAAAAATATCTCAAACATGTACCAATTTTAAAGTAAGTTAAGGTATGTGTTAAAACTATACAATACTTATGTAATAGGAATAAAGCTTACACAAAAAATCTAGATTTGGCGAACGTTGATAAATATTTATTATTACACTTACAGTTACAAAACAACACAATAAATATATCCTTTCTTAATTATTTGTTAGTATTATAATTCAAGTCAAATTATAAAAGCATTACAATACTATTTTGCGACACTTTGAATTCGCAAAATCATTTATTATATCGTCGTACGAAATCTTGTTTATTAGCTCTGACTCTATGCACAAGAGAGCTAAAGCGTTTAGCTTTTCTTGACTTAAAGTCGATCGGAGGTAGTTCTTTACTCTCTTCAAGCAAGAGAAGCTTCTTTCACCTGAACAATTTGTCGCTGGTGTACAAAGAGCCATACGAAGTACTATATCCAAGTTTGGATAAATGCTTCCTGATCTCGCAGGAATAAAGACAGACTTTTTAATGATCCAGAAATTGGTTTTATTGAAATTCTTTCAGATGAAAGGTAGCTTTGAAAGTGTACGCATTCCTGAACTAAGTCTGTTTCTTTTTATCGCCACGCTATATCTGTCTTACTTACTCTCGAACTCAATACCACAACGCAACGTATTTATACATCAGGACACCGCTTCGGCTGACGTAGTAACCCGATCGCGCTACACTTGTGCTATCCATTCAGCCAGACAATCTTGCTGAGTGGTCATGTCGTTTGTTTTGGCGTTACAACACAAATACGACTACGCAACTGCATGCCTTAGGCGCGAAGCGCGTAGATATGCTCGACTCTTGCCTAAAAATCTAAATCCGATGTTTTCTCACATTAAACCGTGTCTAACAAATACGATGTACATGTATATTATTTAAAAAGCAACTTATCAAAAAGAAAAATAATCGCTGAGCTCATAAAAATTATTTGTATTTTCTAAAAAAGTTGGCTTTGTGAAAAAGTTAACAAATGTAAACATTCAATTTAAATAATTCGTGTACGACATAAGCGCTTAAGGCATGATCATTTGGATTTTCCAAACTTTTTCTTACTACAAATAAAATAATTAACTGATAAAATGTATCCATTTTCTAATCCGCAAATTGTCTAACTTCATATTTAGTAGAGGGAATTTTTTTATTGTCATGTTGCAATCGTTCAAATATCAGTTATTCGATTGATTTAAACAAAAAGACTATACTTATTCTGAATCTCTATAAGATATCGAACTAGTTTTTTATTTAATAAAAATTAGTCAGTATTTTTTACGCATAAAGAAATAACTTTCTGGAATAGAATTTGACAATTTGCAAACTTGCTGCAGCAATCATGATTAGACCATCGATATTGTATCAAGATTGAATTGTGTAAGGAGATCTCATAATTATTAGGTACACGGAGAAAAAATTATAGTAATTATCAGTGAAGAAAATATGTAAAAATAACTAAATTTCGACTATAATATGGAATCGCTATTGCGATATTCTAAAAATTCATGATCATTACATTATAATCAAAAGCGTTTAGCAATTGTTTATGCAGAGATTTTGAGATATTTATTATTTAGCACTGTATATAGGACTATATTTCGGTTTTTGTTGAATATTTTAATTCCTCTATAATTTTTGAAATTCGTATTTTGTGTGTGTATTATAATTTTTTCTAAATTTTGTCAATCGAAATAAAAAATTTATGAACTAAATTTGCCGCCCCTTAAAATTTGCCGCCCTAGGCTCCAGCCTACTCAGCCTGCTGGTAAATCCGCCACTGTTAGATATTCAGAAAACCATGCCATTAGATGATATTCAGAAAATTTTTTGACAATAATTGGTACTGAATGAAGGCTTTCGGCCAAAATGATTTCTTTCACGGTTCGTTAAGTAAGGGCGTAAGAGGATTCGCTGAAGCTTTTGGAGCACTAATTTTTAAGGACACCACTTCGAGCTTTGACTTTTTGTTGGCCACGAGTCGACGTTAAATTTACTGTCGTTGTAGAATGTCTCCTTGATGAAACAGCTTGCATCCATTAATTTTTCCCTGAACTGCTAGATTCGATGACATTTAAGGTGGTAATATTTGCTGGTCCACTCTGTATATAAATATTTTTAAGACGTATTAATTAATTAGTTAATTAATATAAAAAACAAATTATACCTTTGTTTGTATAATTATGTTTGTTTGACTTGTAAAATACGTCAAAACATTCTTACATTAGTACCTATATAAAAGCACATATGTAAAATAATATTTACGGTTTGATAATTGGTATATTGACCGAAACTTGTCACATATTGTTTAAATATATTAAAAGTAATTTAAATAAAAATAAGTTAAAGTTATTAAAATAAACAAATTTTTTTTCTAGGTTTTGGATCTGTACCTTGGGTTATAGTATCCGAAATATTTCCATCACATATTAAAAGTCTTGCATCAACTGTTCTGGCATCAATTTGTTGGATTATTGGATTTTTGGTTATCAAATTTTTCCCATTATTGTTAGATACAATGGGTAAAGATTATGGTTTTTGGCTATTTGGCGTATTATCATTTATGGGTGCAATTTTTACAACGATTTTATTACCAGAAACGAAAGGAAAATCCTTACAAGAAATTCAAGAACTCTTGGAAAATGGTTTAAGTTTACCAGAAAAACCTCAAATTGAGAAAGCCTAAAAGTATTGTAGTTTTTGTTTTTCAACTGTGATGAAAGTGTTTTTGAAAAATGATTTATGCCAAAAAGACTTGAAAAAATTTGTTACATCATTTTAATTAATTCAAAAAGACCATATTTTCAGGCTTTTTTAATACAAAATATCCAAAATTCGAATTCCTTGTATTTTTTTAATTGTTATGCAAAACTTTAAAGTTACAAAATTATGTTAGAGCTTTTTTAATTAAGTTTTTGGCCGTTTTAACGCCTAGGTTTTCAGGCTTTTTTAATGCCTGTATTATCGAGCTTTTTTAATGCTCATTTATTAAGGGCTTTTTGATGCCTTTATTTTAGGGCTTTTTTAATATCTCTATTTTAAGGCTTTTTTAATGCCTCTATTTTAATGTTTTTTTAATGCCTCTATTTTAAGGATTTTTTAATGCCTCTATTTTAAGGCTTTTTTAATGCCTATTCTAACTTGCAACAAAGTTCTGAACTTTACAATTTTGTTAAATCGAATCTATTTAAGAAGTATTATTTGTCTTTTTTCTAAAATATTTTCACGACAGCCAAAAATGTTGAAGGTCTGCTTTAATTACTTTGACGTACAAAGCTAAACACGTTTATAATTTCGTATATTACGAAATTTAAATTTTAATATTTAAGCTCACAAATATTATATATTATAGAAATTTAAGTAACTTGTTAAGTAGATTTTGCAAAAGTGGGTATTTTGAAGTTTTTTTGACAGTAATCTTTCAAAGATCAAATTCCTACATCAATTTTTATATATAAGTAACCTAGAATTTTTTTGAAATGCTATTTTTGGGTTAAAATTGTCATCTGTAGGTATTTTTTGTCGCTGATGTCAGATTACACGGATTCTGTTACGTATTCCGAAAATCGTCTCTTCTTATTTCGAAATAAGCTTTTCAAACAGAATTAAAGAGTAGAAAAATGCACACTAGTTGCCCAAATTAGAAAAATGGCGATTGAATTAATTCCATAATCCAATTGATACTGATATAATTATTGTGTTACTGATAAATCGTTTATAAATGTTTGATAAGGCAAACACATTTTGCAAAATCTACTTTATCTCCGTTTTTTTCACGTCGAAACGTTTTATAAAAGAACGTTCAACTATTGCTTTACAATTCTATTCCAGAGAAACAAAGAAATTTACCTCTGATCATCTGTTATGCTGATGAAAGAAAGTATCACTACGTTGTTACCTTGCATAACGGAACGTATTAGTTTTAAAGAATATTTCATAATCATGGTGTAAGAAAAAGGTAAAGGTTGCTCGCCTCGATAGTTTTTATGAGACTAGAAATACAATTGGTCATATTGAACAGTTAGCCAATGTACCAAGCAATTTAACCCGTCTACTCAGGTAAAATCGAGGCAGTAAACATTTGCTCGCGTACCGAGCATACCTTACGTTTTTCTTACACCACGAGCATTAATAAAATGAAGGAATGAAAATTTTTCCAATTTTTTTATTGGTCTGATATCAATGTTATTGTTTTATTATATTTAAAACAGATAAAATACAAACCGTGATAAATAAGAACCAATATTCCTGTTTTTAAAAATATCCAAATAGCCTTGAAAATGAAAATTTTACGATGAATTATGAAACAGTAGGTACGAGTGATAGAAAATCATTAGCAAAGCGTAAAGTAATATTTGAACGTAGGTAGCAAATTTTTTTACGTATATATAGATATTAATTCCGAATTAAGTTGATTTCGTGCCATATTTGTTTTGTCGGCCCGAACTAATGTTTTTATACACACCGATCAAATAAAATCATTGTTAAACAAATCGTTTTGGCTTTTTTTAATAAAGATTTTCTATATGTACAGATAAAAAAAAAAGCGTTTTTAAGTAATGAAAAATATTTTATATCAAAGCAATTTAAATCTCTATTTATTCAACAAAAGCAGAAGGCAATTTGTTCGATGCCATCACACACATCAAATATTTTGTTTTTAAACAAAACTGTTTGTTTTGTTTTAACTAATATTTATCATAGTGCGTGATAGTGTGCGTCATAGTGCTTGATAGTTCCTATTAAATACCCACAAGTAAAAAACAAAGCATCTGTACTCAAAACGTTGTTTTGTCCAACAACGTTTTTGCAGCATGAGTGTGGTTTGTAGCATTTTCGGGCCTTAATTTACAATTTTTAATTTTTATTTTATTTTAATAACTTTCAGAAACTATACTCTTAATGAAAACTAAAACGTATTTTAAGATGTCACTATTTTTGATAAAATTAAAACTCTAGTTTATTTATAAATTAAAATGTATTTTAACTGGTCACTATATTTTATAATAAAAATGTATTTTGAAATGTCACTATTTTTGTTTAAAATTTTAAATGTATTTTAAAGTGTTACATGTTACTAGTTTTGTTTAGAAATTTAAAATGTATTTTAAAATGTCACTATTTTTATTTAAAATTTAAAACGTATTCTAAATTGTCACTATTTTTTATATAAGTAAATTAATGTATTTTAAAATTATTTTCCATTTTTATTTAAAATTCAAATGTTATTTTTTTAAACTTTTTTAATTATAAAAATTTTTTTAAATAAATTATTTATTTTCTGAGGTAAAACTTTTATAAACCCCTTTGTAGTTTTTGGAGTAAGTACTTGAAATTCTGAAATAAAATTTTAAGGATTAACAAGAGTTTTCGCACCAACTCGATTGATTGACGGCTATTTTATAAGCACACGGCTTCGTAAATCCAAGAGGGAAAAATTTAAGCCTGTGTTAAATTTTTTGTTAAAAGTGAGTTAAAAGTACCTACTCACTTAATTGTTAAATAAAATTAGATCGAGAAGCGCAAAGATTCGATTTTTGTACTTTTTGGGTCAAAATTACCCTATGTAAGAAGTTTCATCAGATTTCGAAAAACAAATTTTTTCTTTCAAAACTTTAATGTCTGAAATGATACCTAAAACATGTTACCTTAAATCGCAGAAGGAACGAAATCACGAATAATTAAAGTGTATAATTTTAAATTACCAGAGAGCAAATCGACAGCTTTACTAGCACGCATCCGCCCTCAGTTGCGAGAAGTACTTAATCACTTCCGAAGTTCAATAAGAGAATAAATATCAGAAATTCAACCGTCTGTAAATAAACTCTCAGAAACGTTGCCAGTTTTCGTACTAACAAAACAAAGAATAAACATTTTCGAACGACACGAATATTTTATTGATGTTGCGGAAAGTTTCTTTAATTAATATAGACTAGTAGTGCCATTGTTCCCAGTGATGGATTTAGGCCTAGGCCCGTGAGGCCCGGGCCTATAGTTGTTATAAAAAATTTTCGATAGAAAATATTATAATCCAATTCAATAATCTACTTCTCAATCTGTGTGGGTAAGATGTTAATTTTTTAATCGGTCAATGATATTCTTTATCGAGTAATGTTCTTTACTTTCTGTTCCTTTGGTGAGATTAATCTCAAGTGTATGAAGCATTTTGAAATTATTTAATCCAAATGACTTCTCAATTTGTTTTTAGTGTGAAATAAAAATACCAAAGATTTGTATGTCCTTGATTAAAAAAAAGTATGGAGACAAAGAAATAAGTATTGAAAAGTATTGGTTTTCTAGTCAATCTAATACTTTTTAATACTTTTTTCTTTGTCTCAATATTTTCCTTTATTCAGGGTTATTGAATATCGTTATAATTTTCATTTAAAAGTGCCAGGAAAAAGAAATTTTCAAATTGATTAATATTAAAGGAAATATGAATTATTTATCTGTTTAAAGTTTACATATATATTTATCTGTCTTGTTTATCAGTAATATTTAAAAAATTATATTACAATAAATTAAGTTACTTTAAAATAAAAAACTAGATCAAAATTGATGAAATTTATTCTATCAAAAAGGGCGGCGCATCGAACCGGGCCTAGGGCGGCAGCAAGCCTAAATCCGTCACTGATTGTTCCTCTGAATAAATCCAGGCTAACTGGATCCTGTTTATAATATTGGTTTCTACGTAAATTATTTTAAAATAATCTAAACAAGTTACTATAAATTTTAAAATCTTTTCGTCAACGTCTTACTGTATTGGTGAAAATTATTGATATCGTGAAAAAGTTGGAAATTGGGGGGAAATGGGTAGTTTGAAATCGATCGCAAATTTACGTGGGTTACAAAGTATTAACCACATTTACTTAAAGCCGTACATTCAAGGTTTTTTTGAAACTGGTCAAGGTATCAAATTTGTTTTATATATTCTTTGTGTAAAAGCTTTCTGCAAATTTCGATTTTTGTGTTTCAATGACTTTTTTGCCTTCCATATATTTTAAAAGAAATGCATTAACATAAAAAAATCTATTAAAAAAGGTAAATCATTTTGATTTTTCCTTTTTTAACTATCAATAAACAGCTATTTATCTGAAAATTTCGGACAGTTTTTCTTGTAGAATTAAAAAACTTAACAGAACCTCTCCTGTGAACTCCGTGTTAATAATCCTAATTACTTTAAGTATATCTGGGAGTTAGAGATGGTGGGAATACGAAAACTGAAAAGTTAGGAATGTAATTGTCAAATTTCTATTAACCTTGTCGCAGTCGGTTTAAAATTTTACTTTGAGTACATTTTATAACACTTCGCAAAGTGAGTGCGCAAAGTTCTTACATAAATGTAAAGTAAGTTGTCTATCGCAAAAGACTAATCATGTGCAATATTATAAAACGTGAAATGAGCGATTATTCAAAAGAATTGCTGCATTGTTTAAAGACCGATCTATAAACGATAGATCGAATAGAACACTTGTTTTTTCGGATTGATTGTGGTTATACAAAGATAAAATATATTTGTTATTTATTTTATGGGTTTGGTTATTAATCATTTTGTCCGAAACAAAACTGAATCGTACCTTTAAAATGAAAAGGTCTTTGATTCGAGACTCTTAGTATGGCGGAACTCATTTCTCTGATTTTCACTTCAAGAAATGTTCAAACTTGAGGGAAATTTTAACTATATTTTAGAAATGTTTTTTGAAGGAACAATTGATGTAAATTACGTTAGGATCAGTCCCGTTCAAGTTTTCGGGTTGAGGACCGATTTTAAAACAAATTAAACAAAAAATTTATTTAAGGAAATGCTCAAAAAATAAGCTCAACAAGCTATAATCAATGCCAGAGTCCACCACCAGAACAAGCAGCAGCCTCATCATCCGCAAATGAATCAAATAACAGTACGAAAAAAGAAATTGTGGAAATAACAGATTATCTAACAAAAACAATCGTTCCGAATATGTATGAAAAGAAATCAGATTTTGATTATACATATAAAGGATTTTATCAAACACCAGAGTATTATTACCATCATAAATACAGTTTTTATGATGCGCTAGCATTTGTTGAAAAATATAAATCTGAGCGAATTAAAATTAATGAAAATATTGATGATCAAGTCTCTTCAACTGTTGCTTTGGATGCTGCCAAAGATATTAAGGTATTGAAAACATTTAAAATTAACTGAATTGATAATATGGGGTTAAAAGAATCGAACAATTTTTGATGATTTTAGAATTTCATATATAGGAAATTATCAATATAAAAAATCCGCTGGAAAATATACACAGTTGAAATATGGCAGATCAGTCGGGAATGGGAAGTATTGAACATTCATTTTTTTAAGAATTGGGAATAGAGAATCGGATTAAGTTATTTTATAACAGATGAAGAATTCTCACTTTACAAATAAAAAAGTGAAGTTGGTTTTTAAAAATCTTTACTAGTATGCAAGATATGAGCTTTTAAAATTCCTAATTAAACAAAGCGGAAACTTTTAGCAAAACTTTGTTTTGCTAAAAGGAGATGGGTAACCTTTGAATGCGGTCTTTGATTGCTTATAACTTATTTTTAATCAATTTTAATTTCACTTTCAAATTTTTTCATGGTATTAAGTCTAGTTTTACATTTGTATGGGTAATTTGGCCAATTCAACATCAGAATTATCCCCTATTGTACAATTTTGAAGATTTTATTTAAATTTACTTTGATTCGCAAGCATAATTTCAATATCTTGGATATGTCGGGAAACCCTCATTCTTCATGAAAAACTGATATTTTCGGGTGGCTTTCTCTCAACTTCGTAACACGCACTCAGAAAAGTCTATTGAAATATTTATAAAATATAATTTTCTCTTTTGAATTTTTTTAGGATGAAATTAAAAATGTTTTGCCATAAAACTAACATTGCGTTAAATACGTTATGATTTAATTTTTTAAGAATTAAGTAATGTTTAAAAAAATTGTGTTGTGTTAAATAAATATTAAAAGTGATAATATCAAACTAAACTTGTGTTTTTTTTTCCTTTGAAATTTCTAGATGCTTTCCCCAGTATTATTACTTGCCACAACAACCTTCGAGTGAAGAAGAAAACAGTCAAATATAAATGAATGATATGTGGAGTTAATTTTGAATATTTTTTTGGAAAAAATAATAAATTATGACAGTGTCTGTACAAAATATTTTTGAGATAGAGTAATTATTATTATTATTACCTAAAATATTGGTAAATTTTAATTTTCTCTTTTTCAGTAATAATTTTAATGATATGTCAATTATCAAAATGTACCCCGTGTATCATATTTATTTTAACAAATTTATAATAGATATAATGATTGTAAAATTTGTAAGTTTCCTTTTTTTGGACTGTACTTATATCAAAATGGGCAAACAAAAACAAAATACAAATTCAAATAATAACTTAACTTTTCGCAATAATTTTTGAATACTGGCGTGTTTTGCGGCAGTAACATAACGATGATAATCGATAACGATAATAATAATTATCAAAAATGGGTTTATTAAATTATTATTTTCGGTTTGTTTTATTTTAGTTTTTCACGTTCTAGAAAACTCAAAAACACAACATAAACTCTGCCCTTTAGTGGAAAATCGCCTCTAGAGTTTTTCTGAAACACAACAGCTAGCCCCGTGGTGAAAGAGACTTTGAAACTTGAAGTTATAATCTTGAAAAAAGTTAACAGAAAAAATTATCAAATTTTGACCTTCAAGCTTTCTAACGAAAATTCGATCTTTCGAGCGGAAATTATTCATCGAGCAATAAATGTTTGGCATAAATCGTTTCAAGTCTTTAAGTGGAGGGCAGTCAATTTGGCGAGTCTAGTTCTTGGCATTTTATCCCCAGTAATTATTATCCATATAAAAAGTACCTAAATAAATCTGAAACATCTTATACAATACAATATACATTATACATACACAGGGTATATAAAAATATAAATCATTTAATAATTTTAATCCTTACCAGGCGAGCTATTTTATTATTAATATTTTATTACTATACAGGCGCCTAAATATAATTGTCCTTTTTGACAATATTATTGGCCTTTTTAATTAGATATTTGCAAAATATTTTTGTGAAACTACCCCCTCAGGTAAATATTTAAGTGACTATAAAACTGGGTAACACAAGATTAACATACTTAGTTTTATCGTTATCACTTACTTCAAAGTGTTCGCCCAGTGCACAGTGCTAGTGTTAAATTTTAATTTTTTTGGATAGTTACTGGAACATCGAGCCTTGGCTGTACATTTATCTAAATCTAAAGCTAGTTGGTCCAGGAATTATACAAAAATTCGAAATTTCAACGAAAATTGATTTTCAAATTATACGAAATAGGTGAACTTGCTTCATGGATGTTTATTTTTAAAAAATCATCACTGGAGTAAGTTTGTCCATTTTTTATAATTCCTCAAAAATTTAAGGGGTTTGTCCTCCTGCAATATTATCAAAATGTTTTGGTTTATATGCACGGTAAGAATATATAATCTTCTAGTGAAATAATGTGTAACTTTTAACTATACCGTACCACTCAACTGTTTATCATACAATATTATAGTGTACAAAGATTTGTTTCAATTGCTTTTGATAAAATTATCTCTTCTCTTAAAATACTCTAACTAAGGTCGTTTCTGTTCAACAAAAAGTTGATTATCGCGTTAATATATCTCAGCAATTTCACGGTCAGCAATTCAGTATTACTTTTTTTTAACTCAGAATCAGAAAAAATATATCAACGAACCGCTAATTTAATAATCTGACACTTGGTCCTTTTTCTAGAATTAAAAAACTTGTTAAAACATAAAAAGTTTGTCTCAAGCTAGAAACGGTCAATCGATTTCAAATTTGTATGGTAGTTGTGTTACAATATCCTTAATAAGTATACAAAAATTTAGAATTTTCTGACACTATGCATGCCCATAGCGAGACAACAGCTTTAAGTGTTAAGTTTTAATTCTTCATTCAATTAAAATTATTATTCTTTAGAGTTTTCTGCCTTAAATGTGATTTTGAAGACGATTTAAAGCTGAAACTCTGGAGGTTAATGATTTTTGACAACTTCGTCGTATAATTTTATTTAGTGTCGTTTGGGACTTTAGGGCATTGTGATGCGACTTTTCATATTACGTATCACAGTCCCTAAATTTCTCAATTTGGCATGTTAATGACTACAATAGGGAAAAATATCGAACCCGGAATATTCTCATCTCTAATATTAAAAATATTTTGTATGCATACTATGGATTTCTTTGATGCAAACCGGTCCAAAATAATTGAATCTTGAAAGCATGGACTTTGGTGGTTTTTACGGTTTCATCAGGCATCTACGAGATTAATAACTATGCAGAGATTTTAGAGCAACTCTTAACGAAAGAATAAGCCCTTAATTTTCGCAAAATTTACATAACTCTATATAAAGATACTATTAAAAGAGCTTAAATTTGAGACCAGAATGATTTTCCTGCGAATCATATAATCCGAGAAAATAAAAGACGAAAAACGCAATACTTTCGCGATAAAACCGTTTTTTTCTCGTAAAGTTTCGTATATTAATTAATCTCATTTTTATTTCTTTTTAAGCTCCTCTATTTTCGTGTTTTTATCAAAATGCCTTTCCGTTTGTTTGTTTTTTTAAACAACTTCCTACATACTGATTTTTTCCAAAATATGTTTTCGTAAAAACTACCATTTTTCTCCTAATTATCTCGTTGAAAAATCAGACAGAATAATTATAAAAAATTTTAAACTCTTTTGCTTGTACTACAATAACAATCGAAACTACAGTGGGAAGGTCTTTTACTCTTTTATATTATCCTAGTGGGAAGGTTTCCGTTGTTATACGCTGTATTATGAAAGTAGTGACACCTAATGTTATGTCCGGCGACTGTTATCATTCAAAACACATTTTCATCTTCTCCACCAAATAGTTGTACCGAGAAATGAATATAGATAGTACTACTAGTGTTTATTGAATCTGAACTAAATTTCTTGATTGCGATTTGAATTTTAACTTATTAAAACTTGTAAAGTTTTTTTTTTATGGAAATAACAAAATTATTGGAAAGTACGCAAATTATGACCAAACACTTGTGACTGAAATCGATTTTCATAACTTAAAAATAATAAATATGCTTTGATTTTATTATACCGAAAAAATTACCAAACATGTTTGGATTTATTAATCACGGTTTGCAAATTCTTGATAAGATTCTGGTTTTGCAATACTTGTCAAAATAATTTTTAATTAAGAAATATGGTATCTGATTTACCAGATACAATTTAAATTTTTATTGTTTGAAACTTTTTAAAATTTTTACATTTTTATGCTGGAAGCCAGGACCCCAATTTCAAATTCATCATTTGCTTTCTTTCCAGCGCGCCTAGTGCATTAACGAATTCGATGCAACCACAGGAATAACGTTCCTATTTCCTTCGACCCTAACTCCCGATCGCTGAAATTTTGCAAATACTTCGATTCCATTATATCTACCCTTTTCAATAACCAAAAGATAATAAACAGCTATAAAGTCAGCTCAGTGCTGCTAATCCGACTATTTATACCATTTTTATTCAATCCACTATTTTCCGGACTGTATCTCAAAATTTTTAAGCCCTTCATGTAAACCGTTTTCATATAAAGGATGATCCAAATTGAGTTCTCTATTTTAAATTTAAAAAAATAAAATATATCGCACAAAAAATGTAATATTACCTTAGTTATACTTTTATTAATCGAATATTTAGTAACTGCGTTTAATATGAAAAATGATGACAGCCAAATGGTCGCCTCTGAATCTTCTACGGCAGTTTATTCGTTCCAGATAATTGTGAATATAAATTTTCAGGGGGTTTGGTTATTTTGACTATAATTTCGCAAATGTTACCTTTTAGGGGCTACAACGTTGTAGGTTTGTTAAAACAGACGCAACTCTTAAGAAAACCCCACAAAAAGAAATCCAATGGTGTATTTTTTACGGTCAAATTACGATAATACACACGCCTTACCCTATCTTCTATGCCAACAGTTTCCTCGAACTTTTCAATAATGATGCGAATTGTTCGCTCATTAGAACGATTAAATTGTCCATAATATTTCCGAAAAAGTTTAGTTTTTTACAGAATTGTTTTTTCTGAAGAACAAGTGAACAATTTGAGTGTTGAGCGTTAGTTTAACGATAATATATCGCGAAATAATTCACAGCATTCTAATTTACAGAGTTGCAAACATAGGAAAATGAAATTGGATCATCCCTTTATTATAGTACACAACTTTTTTCGTTTTTTCGTCGCTTTTCAGAAAATCATTCGTGCTTTGTTTGTTTATATATCGATATCGGTAATTTTTGTCGCGACTTGTCGCGATTCTTGCAGCAACACCTTTAACACCAAAGTTTATAAAATTCGGGTAGAATTTCAAAGATGATTTGAAGGAGTAAGAAATAAAAATTGTAAATATAAGATAAAAAACATAAATAGTTTACGCAAGGGTGGAGTCACGGGGTCAAGCAGCTGCTAGTAATTATCATGCGTCAAATATTCCATGGACAAAATTTCGTTTAAAATGGCAAATCAGTCAGTCACTGGTCGAGTGATCAGCAGCCACTAGCATGAGCTAATTTCTTATGAAGACTACATCATCATCATCAGCTTCAGCCAAAGACAACGTGTGGTAGATTTCCTTGATACATTAAAATTCTGATTCTCATTAATGACTTACAAATTTTTTTCTGCACACACCTAAACAGTGGTGGAGCTTGGTTGGCTTGCTGTGTTGAATTTTTGTAAACAAATAAATAAAAAATGTAAACAACAAGGCATGCAACAAAACAACTTTGAATTTCAATTAACGCCATGTTTATTTACATGTTAGCATTTAAAAAAATTACAGCATTGATAATTTATTTCATGCAAATAAGCTAAACACAAAGTTCATGTTTTGGAATTATTTGCGTCTTTTGACAAGTTAATAAAAAAGTGCTTGAAAAAGAGTGGCTTAAAGAATCAAAATCGATATATTTGCGTTTTGAGATCGCATTTATGGATGATTTAGCTCTTTAACGTCGAAAAAAGATAACTTATATTGTAACGCAATTTATTTGGCTTGAAGCGTACAGAATAATCATGATATTCTCAAGAACCCTAACACCTGTGTTACTAGATTGAAAATTGCCGCAAATAACTTCATCAATCTTAGGTCAGTGAAACAACATCATTGATCTACAAAACGTCTTCTGAATGAAATAAAAATTTCTTAATTGTTATACCTCAAGAACAGAAATATCTATTATACTGAGTTTAGGGATTTATAGGAATAGGGCACCTCCAGAACTAATAAACATTACGCTAACGTTTGAATAAACATCGCATGTATGGCACGATACCCATCTGTATGTATATGAGAATGATGTAAACCAATGATTATTTACAATCATCTTTTTCATCATTTTATTATTTTAATTAAAAAACATATTAAGAATCCCAATCGTTTTATCTTTTTTCTTCCTATACATTGATTGTAATATTTATCTTTATTTAAACCAATAAAATATAAAGAATACTCAATAAATTTGTGATGATGCAATGGTTTCATTAAATTGCAATCTTGTTTTTTATACAACAGTGATATGGTTTGAATAGAAGAAGGTGTGTCTCTTACCTGTGTGTTACCTTTAAGGCTGAATTAGAAAAGTTTTTTTTCATAATTAATTATTCTTTTGATTAATTACTTACTGTTTATAGTTATTCATATGTATTAATTAAGTATTTTGTTAAATAGTTTTCTATCATTTTCCAAGTATAATTTTCTTTCTTGAGTTGATTACATAAATGCCTGGAGATTAAGAAGATGCTTTTGCTTAGAAAATTATTTCACCCGATGTCTGTCGACTCTACCTTCAGAAGATTGAAAAATCAAGTTTCTGAAGTTATAAAATCTTAAATTTACTTTCCAATAAAAAATGTCATGTCAGTAAAAGAGGTTACATTTTTTCCTCCAATTTTGGGGTGTGTATAAATAGCCTTTTAGTTTTTCTGCTGCTGAAATTCTTGACATTGCTCGGATAAGAATGATCTCGATTATTCTAGAATGTTGTGCAACATTCTCCAACCTACTGGATCATTTTAGACCATTCTTAAACAGTCTAAATCATTCTTGAAAAATCAGGAACATTCTACAGGTCATTGTCGATTGTTCCAAACTATTCTTGAAAAATGCAGAATATCCTAGAATGCTGCAAAGCATTTTTTAATATTCTAGAACCTTCTAGTTCATTCTCGAACAATCTGGAACATTTGTGAATATTCTAAAACATTCTGGAACATTCATAAAAGTTCTAGAACTTTCTGGAAAATTCGAATACGTCTTATTATACATTTTATGATATTTACGTAGATCAAAGTACACGTGTTAAAAATATAAATCGAATAAGCTGTTATCTTTAAGCAAAACTCTACATTCCACTTTCGCAAAAAATGGAAAAAGCTGAAAAATTTGCAGGCAAAACCTCTGTTCCGAATTCGATTGGACATTGAGAATGATTTTTTTGAATAAGAGCAATTTCATCATATCCTTATCCTATATCTCTATTTTTTGATATAGATCAAAATAGTTCGTTCGTACAGATCAATGAATAATATTCTTGGAATTGGAGGAATTAAAAACGTAAATATTCGATGAGAACTCTTCAATAAGTTTTTCTAGTTGAAAACATTACTTCCTTATATTACTACATAATTTTAAATAGAAATTCATAGTTTTTGCCAACGATTTGGACTTTAGACGAAAATAAAAACAATTGTGGAAGACGTGGGAAGTATGAATAATATTTGAATTATTTATTATTAGTTTTTGACGTGGAATTTTTTTTTTTTATTAAAAAATTGTTTATGAAAATACAAGCTATTTAAATATGAACTTTGTCCTGGGGAAATTAAAAGGAGAATTATTCGTTTATAAATAATTATGTTTACTATTTCAACGCATAGTAACATTTTAATATATATCACTTTAAAATAAAGTTTATTCGTAGAAAAGAATATCTATTTCTATTAAATTTCGAAATTTAAATATAACATATGAAAAATATTTCAATGTGAAATTTTTGATTTAAGAAAAAATTAATTTTTTGTAGCAAATTTTTGACACACGGCCACTTTTTTGACCCACGTTCTATATGGGTTTTCCTAAATTTAGTTGCTGTCTACTATTTCTAAAATGGCTACCTACAGTGGCGTATCGAATGTATTATATATTTTCATATTCACAGATTATATAAAGTAAATGGTCATATTCAGAGATTAAATAAAGTAAAAGTTATAATTCTATTTAAAAAATCAAACTAATGAATTCATAATTTTCCCCAAGGAATAAAAGTATCGCTATTTTTGTTACCTCATCAATACCAATTACACTCCAATAAGTAACTAAACGTACGTAAATATGACATTTTGACAACTTTCATATTAAAAATTATATTTTTTCATTTTTTATACCATGTATATATGAAATACATCAAGGTATACTAAATTTGGTCCCAAGTTTGTAACGCTTAAAAATATTGATGTTACCAACAAAGTTTTGATATATGTGCTCATAAAATCACCTATTTAGACCATTTTCGGTTGTCCGCCTTCCCGTCTGTCCATCTGTCTGTGAACATGATAGCTTTAAAACGAAAAGAGATATCAAGCTGAAATTTTTATAGCGTTCTCAGGACATAAAAAGTGAGGCTAAGTTCGTAAATGAGCAACATAGGTCAAATTTTTGGGTCCGTAGAACTCATCTTGTAAACCTTTAGAGATAGAACAAAAGTTTAAATGTAAAAAATGTTCCTTATAAAAAAGTAAACAACTTTTGTTTGACTCATTTTTTCGTAAACATGTTTTTTTACCCGCCAGAGTGCAAAATAGGCGCAAATTATATAGATTATATGAGAATATCAGTTATTGTGACATGTGTGACATGTATGTATGTTTAATGTGGCAGTGTAATCAACACAGTCTATACATGGTATTTTAACAAATAACTCAGTCAATTGTTTGTTTTCACTTGTTATATTTATACTTAAAATGTGCAATTTTTAACTTAATGGTTTCCGCTGAATAATATAATATGATGCATATAAATCGATGATTAATTTCTCAGTCCATGCGTCAGCGTGAACAGAATCAACATTTTTATGAAGATAATACCCTCTCACTTTCTGTTCGCATTATTTCCTTGAGAAAAATATCAGCCTCAAATATTTAATGACAATTGTTTTAATTTTTTTTTTTTAATTTAATTGAAAATATTTTTTTTTCAAAGTTACGTGTGCAAATAAATATAAGATTATTCATTTAAAGAAATTATACATGTTTATAATATTTGTTTTAATTTTCCTTCCAGGACAAAGTCCAGTTTGCATTTTCATAAAAATAAATATATTTTTTCCATAAAAACATTCATCCATAAAATTAATAATAATAGTCTTGGTGTCTGTCAGCAAATGATGTCTCCGATGAGTACACCTATTGTGAAATCAATTTTGTCAATTTTAACATTCCATAATATACACAATAGTTATAAAATTATAAAATAAACTTTTATAACTAGTGTGTTATAGAATGTAAAAACTGGACAAATTGATAATTTAAAAGTTTTATGTACCTATTCAAATATTTCAATAAACTTTTTGAGTAAAGACCAAAATAATGAAAAAATTTAATATGAATTTTGTCATGAAAATCAGTATATGGGTATAAAAATATATTCTAAGCAGCTTTTTCTTATTCGCACCGTGCGCGAGTTTTATTGAAGGCGTTTCCATGGTAACGATACACTACTTTAATTATAGAATTGTATGGATGCATATATAATAGCAAAACTTCACATCGATATTCCTATAAGTAACGAAAATATTTGTGTATCTTTATCTTAAATTCGACACACTAAATAATATTTTTTACGATAATTTCTTATCGTCTATCAAGGAATTCAAATACTGACTAGCTCCATGTCTACATAAAGATAATTCAATTTCAATAATTACATAAAATAATGTTTAATAAAAAACTGTTGAATTAATTTATGTAAAATAAATACAACTGATTAAAAAAAAACAAAAACAAACATAAGAAACCACCGTTCGCGTGCTAGAATATCTATTAATTCATTAATTTGTATCAATAAAATTACATTCCAATCAATCAAGTTAAAGGCTACTTATTAAAACATTTGTATTAGGTAGGGTAATGGTATGTAATTGTAGACCTTTACAGGTCGGAATCGAATAAATCGTAGTATTTGAGGTCCCAAAACGATTCATAATTTTTCTGCAAAGCCCAAGTTGATACCAAATGGGCAAGATTGGAATCATTATCTTTTCCGGAAAAGTTTCACAGCCACTAGTTGAAGCTACCTAAAACTTTTCAGCTCTCTATCTTTTTATAGTTTTGGAGAACTATAGACACCAAAGTGCCCTCACGGGTAAACAGTGATGTTAACAAAAAAATATTTCAAACCAAAGATGTATACTTTTTTATTATAAACATTTTTATACGTAAACTTTTGTTCTATCTCTAACGGTTTACAAGATGGGTCCTGTGCACCCAAGATATTGGACTATGTTGCTCATTTACACGTCCTGAGCTCGCTATAAATCATCTTCAGCTTGATATCTCCTTTAGTTTTTGGGTTATCGTGATCACAGATGGACAGACAGGCAGACGACCAGAAATGTACACTTTAGTAGATTTTATGAACACTTATATCAAATTTTGTTCGTAGCATCAATATTTTTGAGCGTTACAAACTAGGGACTAAACTTAGTATATCTTGATATATATTACATATATACAGGGTATAAAAATTAGTTAATGTTGACTAACAAACAAAAATACAAAACTCGGTGAGTTGAAAAAAGAAACACTCCTTGTCTAGAGCTCGAATTGGTTAAGGTGTTTGGCATGAATCGAATTGGTGCGGGTTCCACTCCTGATGCGAGAGTATCTCATATTTAGATGCAAATATATTCTCACGAAGCCATGGAATGTGGTTTCGATTCTTGCTTATGTTCATATTTCTTCATATCAAAATTCATTTTAAGAATGCTATCTATTTGAATTACACCCAAAATGTACCTAGTTTTTGTGCTTGAATTATAAATATATATTTGATTAAGTAATAAAAATAACAAAATTTATTCCTTTGGGAATAATTATGAATTCGTTACTTTTACTTTATTTAATCTATGTACTTTATTTATTGATTTACATGTATTTATAAAATGCCACTGGAGCCATATTTGGTAAGCCCTTTTGTACGACAAAGCCAAAGGAAAGTAATTTAATAATAAGTTAGATTTCAAGCAAACTGTGTTGAAGGTAAACTTAGATATTTTGCTAATAACTCGCCGAATATTGTATTCCAAGTGTTCAACTGCCTCTGGTTTATCGGCTTATATAAGTGATTTTACATACCCCCCAAGAAAAATTTTTTATGAGGTTAGATCTTGGAGACCAATTAAACGGCCCATCACGTGAAATTAATAAAAAATGTCAACAATTTGCAAGAGTTGTTTTGGCGTGAGTTTATTTATTATGAAATTTGAGTGATACCCACCCGCTTCGCTGGGTTTAAAAGTAAAGATTGATAAAGATTGCTCTCGCTTATCGCCTTTCTATATCATTCGAAATAATGGTAAGGATTTTTTTACACAGGTGAAATATATGTATGTATATATGTATATTTCTATTTTTTTAAATGTATAATGGTAATTATTCATTGAGTATATCAGAGAAGATGGCCGTGAAATATTTTATATTGACTATTTTTACAGAAATCTGTAATTTATGGTAATGTCAAATTACTACTTTTACAGAAATTTGTAATTTATGGTAATGTTAAATTAAATTAATTTTTAAATTTTTTTAATTTTTTTATTAATATATCTTTATAAATTATATCTCATGTGTTATTCTGAAGTATGACCTATATTGCAGTACAGTTTCATTAAAAACCATTCGCTAGTTTTAGCGTGAAAGCGTAACAAACAAACAAACAAACAAACAAACAAACAAACAAACATGCTTACTTTCGCATTTATAATATATAGAGATGGCAAACTAAATTAAAAACAGAGCAACTCTTTGCTTTCATATTGGTTATCTAATAAAAGAGTTTAAAAAAAACAACAATTTATAACTTTCATGCATTTACAATATCATAAATATTAATTTCATTACATAATCATTTAATAATACTTCCCAACCCTATTATTAAAGAAAAAAAAAACCATTTTCAGCAAGGTCGAATTTTTTTTAAAGAGAAGAACTTTCTTTCATTGTAAAAAAAACCCACACAAACAAAACGGTAAAATATATTTTCCGTTAACGATAAACTCATCAGTAATTTCAATATAAACAGTTAATATTTAATTAGATTCGCCAAAATTTTTGACTCTTTTGGCGCCAATTTCATGGAAAACTATTATTCATTAGTAAATATTATTGCATGTTCCGTTATATAAATTAGTTTTTGCCCTGCGGTTATATAAACAATTTGCTCTCGTGAACTTTAATGTGTAGGCAATCATTTAGTTATTTCCTTTAGGAAAAATTCAACAAAAATGCACGACGTCGAAATTTTATTAAGTATTCTTAATTTTTTTTATTGATTTAATTTTACGCACCTTGACTTAATTTATAAGCATTTTATAATAACACTTACAAGGGACTCAGTAACTTCTAAAATAAACTATTTTGTCGACCTTCAAAACAAGAAATACTTTGGATTTACGGGAGGTTTAATATATGGGTTTTAATGCTTGTGATTCGTATAATTGAAGTAAATCGAGTATTTTTTTTCAAATGAAAATGTTTAAAACAAAAATTGCTCTGTTCGAAAAGGGAGAACAGAGTTCTAATGAGTTTCAATTTGATTTGATATTTGTTTGGAATATTTTTTCAAAAACTATTGTCACAAAAAATATTTGTGACAAAAATCCAAAAGTCTTTCCACTATTGATAAGAGATAATATTTCAGATACAGTAGTTGCCTGATTTTGTTGATCGAATTTGTCATATTACGCACAAAAATGTATAAAACTAGACTATGCACCATGCAAAAATTTGTGTGAAATTAAAATTGATTAAAAAACGAAGAAGTTATAAGCATTCAAAGATTATTGCCAATTTCCTTTTAGCTAAACAAGGTTTTTTATGTTTTTCTATGGTGATATCGGACAATGATGTCCATTATCTTCCTTTTTGTTTAGTTAGGAATTTTAAGCGTTAATATTTTGCGCACTGCTAAACATTTTCGAAAACCACTTGTCTCTCTCAATTTTCTGGCCGCGCAGTGAAAATTCACCTGAAGTAAATACAATAAAAAATTTTTATCAACATGCCTTTAGTCAATATAGCCTATCATATCCTACTCCGAGAATTCCCAATCACGCTTATCTAGAAAAATAACGATAATTTTTGTTTTTGTCACACAAATTTGATCTTGACGCCGTATATACTTGCGATAAAAGATGCAAAACTTTTATAAAATTGATTAATGCAGTTACAATTTTCAAAAGGCTATGATTATAAAATTCTCGACCCTTTTGTTAGGATATTATCAATTCACGCGAGTGGCGTCCAAATGAGGATCTCGATCCATTTTTCGGTACAAGGACTTATCTATAAAGGGTCGAAAGCTGTGAATTCTAATGAAATTTAACTTTTCATTATTAAAAATGCAAAAAAAACTCGTTTATGGAATTAAAATATAATGAGCAGATCAAGATTACAACGGAAGAGATGAACTTCCGTATAAATGACACATACAAATTGATAAAACGATTAATCGGTCATAAAAACTTTAATCTCATAAAAAGGTCAATCTTTCAGTGTAATCGGGTAAAAAAAAGATCTGCAGGCGTTAATACAAAATTAGGTCAAATAAAATTCATAAATTTAAATACATTTTAATTATAATTATAAATTCAAAAGTAAACCAAACAGCCTTCATTTACCTTCTTTAAATAAATGGACAGTAAATCATTTTACAGTAAAATATTAAAAATTTATTTCAACATTATATAGGACTAGTATCGTGCATAGTATTTTACAATCATTTTAGAACGGTTGGAAAAATTGTCAAGGTCGTGTCTGACAACACTTCTGAAACGAAAATTTTCATAGAGCGGATTTTTCTTTCTGATTTAATTGCGTAGAAAGTTTAGGTTAAGTTTTCCTGGAGGAAAGAAAAAGTTGTTTGACACAACCTTGGCAACAACACAAAATTTCCAGCTGATTTGAACTGACCTATTATGTATTATGCTCTATTATAGAATTGGTATAATAAATGTCAAATAAAAATTATTAAAAATAACAATTCATTAAACTTGTTGCATTAGAACTTGTTAAAATAAGAGACGAAATTGTACAAATAATATTTTTAAAAGCGGAAATTAACATAAGAACTTATTTAATGACGTATGAGCATGACAATAATTTTTGATTTAAAGGCTCCAAAGAGACTTTTAGACTTTTATTAAAAGAATATGAGATTAAAATTTCAGCTAAGATATCCATGCAAATTTTTGAGAAAAAAATCATTGAAAATCGTTATAAAATACATTGTTCTTATGGAGAAATATCAAAAAACGAAATATTTTGAAAGTTTTTGATAATTTTCACTTTGAACGAATGAAAACAAATTTTAAAAATAACTTTTTAATAGAAAGTAAACCAATTAGCAATGACATAGTAAAGAAAAAGAACCAAAAGTCTCCATTTATATAAGGGATATACGAGCAGAGTAGATTTAGGATTGAAATTATTTTTATCTTATTTTCAACTTTGATGATGAATGTAGACGAAAAATAAGAATACATTTTTTCGATATCTGCCTTGGTTTTCGAAATATTGAATGCTGAATAATTAAACAAAATTTTCAATTATCAATATTTTGAAAACTACACTATTTATCGAAAAATTTGATTTCACTTCTTTTACTTATTTATTCTTACTTTTCATCGTATATCGTCAAGTTTAAACATAGTTCACTATGGAAATTGAAAATATACATTTTTTTTAAATTTGTTTATATGAAATTACTTTATCATAAACCATATATACAATCCATAGACTTATAATGTCCATCCATAAAATTATATTAATAGTGTGTCATTACCATGGAAATATATAGGACGAATATCTGGCCGTAGACCTATAAGTTACTTTACAATATTAATATCTCAACGATTCAGCTCATCATTTTAATTAAAAAAATTATAATTAATATTATTGATAAATAAAATTCTTTTAACATTGATAACAGAAATATTTTTTTAAAAATATTATGGGGAATGAGATTTTTCTCACGTTCACCACAAAAAAATAATTATACATTATATACTTTTATTAATTTTATACAGGACATTGTTTTTTCATATGTTTTTTGTGATTGAAACAAATTCATATTTGTTATAAACTAGAGTGATACCCACTCGCTTCGCTGGGTTTTAAAAGTAAAAATTGCTCTCGCTTATCCCCTTTCTATAACACTCGAAATAATGGTCAGGATTGTTTTACACAGGTAATATATATATATATATGGTTTTCTATTTTTTTTAAATGTATAATAGTCGTAATTATTCATTGAGTATATCAGAAAAGATGGTCGTCAAATATTTCATATTGACTAGTTTCACCGATATCTGTAATTTATGGTAATGTCAAATTAAAGTAAAAAGTAAAACTTAATTTTTTATACCATGTTTATATGAAATATACATAGTATATTAAGTTTAGTCCCAAGTTTGTAACGCTTAAAAATAATGATGCTAGGAAAAAAATTTTGTCATAGGTGTTCATAAAATCACCTAATTAGTCCATTTCCGGTTGTCCGTCCGTCTGTGGACACGATAACTCAAAAACGAAAAAAGATATCGAGCTGAAATTTTTACAGCGTACTCAAGACGTAAAAAGTGAGGTCAAGTTCGTAAATGAGCATCATAGGTCAATTGGGTCTTGGGTCCGTAGGACTCACCTTGTAAACCGTTAGAGATAGAACAAAAGTTTAAATGTAAAAATGTTCCTTATCAAAAATAAAACAACTTTTGTTTGAAACATTTTTTCGTAAACATCACTGTTTACCCGTGAGGGCGCCAATTAGGTGGAAATTTTATAATATGTACTATACTTGATTATCAGTTATGTATGTGTCACATGTTTGTATGTGTAATGTGATAAAGAATTGAACACTGACTATGCATGGTATTTCAACAATTAACTCAGTCAAATGTTTGTTTTCACTTGTTTTTTTCTTAATATATCTTTCTAAATTATATCTCATGTGTTATTATGAAGTATGAGCTATATTGCTGTACAGTTTCATTGAAAACCATTCTCTAGTTTTAGCGTGAAAGCGTTACATACAAACAAACATGCTTACTTTCGCATTTATAATATATAGAGAGAGATACAGATATAAATAAATAAAATATATATAATGTGAATCTTGGAAATAAATGACAGTTTTTGAATAAACACTTGTGTTGCTCTGAAAATAGAGTTTATTTTTATAAATCAATTACATGAATAATCTTAATACTAATTACATAAAGGAATTAATTATTTAATTACCTGAAAATAGAGAAACGACAATAATGTCAATTCTCACAATGACATTTATTCCCTCTCGAGTTATCAAACTATATCTAGTTTTTATTATGATTTATACAAAAGCTATTTATACAAAATCTATAGTAACAACAATTAACATACGAACATACCAACCCGCGGTCAAGTGAGCGCTGGGGTAATTAATTAAAGAAATGCATTTCTTTACATCTCCCCCCTTTGGGTAAAATTTTATGTATTTAGTAAAATTTTAAGATATTTCAATATGTAATACTATCTTCTATTGATTCTTAATTTTTCTTTTCATCTTCTTCAGATTCTACATCTTTTGGTATTAGTTTAGTTATGTGAAAAAAATTAGATTCTAATTTTCCACGCCCTGTGTTTATTTTGTAAATAGAATCAGATATTTTTTCCAGTATTTGGAATGGTCCTATTTTCAGTTCATCTAATTTTTTTCTGTTTAGTTTGTTTCCATTTTCTATGTAGACCAAATCTCCTTTTTCAAATACATGTTGCTTTCTATGTTTATCAAATTGTTGTTTGTTATATTTATGTGACCGAATTGTATTTTTTAATGCTATCAATCTATCTGATATCCACTCTTGTTTTGATTTATTATGTTTAAGTTCATCTGGTAATATCGATACATCTGTGCCATTCAACAGGTATTTGGGGGCAAATCCTGTAACTGTATGCTCTGTTTCATTGTACCTTTTTACGCATTCATGTGCGATTGATGTCCATGCTAATTTTTTTCCTTTCTCATTTATTTTACATCTTATTTTGTTTACTAATGTTTGATTTAATCTTTCGTTTAATCCGTTTGAAAATGGTGAGTTTACTGCCGTAAATATTATAGTTGTATTGTTTTCTTTTAAGAATTTCTTAAATTCTTTTGAATTTATTCCTGGATATTGATCCGTAAGGAGTGTTTCTATTTTTTCGTTTTCATTAGTATTTTTAATTAGTTTTATAAAGTCATTTGACATTTGGGTTTTTGATGTCACTATAAATGCATACCTTGTAAAGTGATCCACTAAAAGATGCAAGTATTTCTTTGTTGATCTAGATCCACCAAAACCCCCTATTGTATCAATTGATACTATTTCAAAAGGTCTGGTTGCCGGTCCCAGATGTGACATTAAACCATACTTTTTTGCGCCTCTTGACTTATTTTTTATACAGATCTCGCAGTTGTTTATTATTTTTTTAATATTTGTTGTCAAATTCCTTGCTGTATATGTTGTACCAATTTTTCTTTGGGTTTGTTTAATGCCTATGTGACACATCTCTTCATGGATCTGTTTTATTAATTTCTTACTAAAGTCTTCCGATATTATTATTTTTTCTGATTTGCTATTTATCTTGTAATATACATTATTTCTTAATATTAATTTTTCTTTTTTTTGTTGTAGATCGCCATTTCGTTCTTGATCTATTATTATTTCATTTAATGTTATTAAATTTACAACTTTAAGTTGTTCATCTTCATTCGCATTAGCTTCTAATACTGGGTTTCTGCTAAGGCAATCAGCTTCTACGTTACTTTTTCCAGGTGCATATTTTATTTTGAAATCATACTGTGATAAATAGTACGTCATATCTCCCAGTTCTTCGTCTGGTCTTGATCTTATGTTTAGATCCTCTAGAGGTTTATGGTCTGTGATTACCAAAAACTGTTTTCCGATCAACCAGTATTGCCAGTAACGCAAAGCTTCTTTTATGGCTAAACATTCCAAATAGATAGCTTTTTTTTTCTTTTGAGCTTCATTTAATTTCTTTGAGAAGTAAGCTACAGGCTTTTCTTCACCATTCTGTTGTATCTGTTTAAGTGTTGCTCCAACACCAAGTAGACTTGCATCTGTGTAGATTTTTATTGGCAGTTCATTATCAAAGATTTCCACAATTGGTTGCGAGCATAACATTTCCTTTACCTTATCAAATGTTTCTTGACATTTATCTGACCAGATAAATTTTATGTTTTTCCTTAATAAATTATGCAATGGATCCAGAAGAATTGCGCTCTTCGGTATATATTTGTTGTAGAAATTTATTTTCCCCAAAAATTGTCTTACATTTTTTTGCGTTTTTGGTATTGGAAAATTCTTTATCGCTATTAGGTTATCTTTTAATGGTCTTACTGTATTATTTTCTATTATGTGACCAAGATATTTTGCCCAGCTTGCTGCAAAATGGCATTTTACGAATTTTAGTCTAAACCCTTCTATTTTAATTGCATTAAACAATTTCTCTAAATGTTGCTTATGGTCATTAAAGGATTTTGAAAACACCAAAATATCATCTATATAGTTAACTGCAAATTCTGTCAGCTTGTATTTCCTTAAAATATTACTTAGTATCCTTTGGAAGATAGCTGGAGAAGTCTTTAGACCGAATGGCATCACTGTCCATTGATAATGTCCTTCTTGAGTCACAAATCCCGTTTTTTTTTTATCCCCAACTCGTAATGGTATAGACCAAAAAGCAGAGTTTATGTCTAAACTTGAGAAATATTTGCAATTTCTTGTCTTTACCATAAGATCTTCTATTATCGGAAACGGTTGTGCTTGAGGAACAATTATTTTATTTAAATCCCTGAAATCTATGCACATTCTTGTTTTACCTTCACCTTTTTTTTCTGCTAGTGTTACCGGAGCCGCAAATGGACTGTACGATTCTTCTATTAGTCCTCTCTCTAGCAATCTTGATATCTGTGTTTCAATTTCTTTTCTATCTTCAATCGAACATCTGTAGGGTCTTTTGCTGCAATATTTTTCTACCGTTAGGTCAATTCTGGCTTCGTATTCTTTTACTGTGCCTATATCATATTTATCTTTTGCAAACAAACTTTTATTTTTATCGATTAGAAGTTTTATTTCTCTTTCTTCATCTTCTGATAAATTTTTGTCAATATTATATTCTGTATTTTCTATGTGCTCGTTAAAGTTCACTGAACTTTTTTTAAAACACTCTTTTTCTATTTTCTCAAAATTTGATGTAATATCTTTATTATCAATTTTCTTTACATCATCTTTTTCTCTTCCTTGTTTTATTTCAAGGTTTTCATCTTGAGTTAAATGAAACTCTTTTATTAAATCTAATCCGATTAAAAAATCGTATTTGAAATCTTCATTATCAATAATATGACAACAAACTAATTTTTCTATGTTAAATATTTTAATTTTTAATTTAGTCAAACCACAAGTTTTTTGATTACCATTAATTGTCTTTAAATTAATCTGATTATTATTATTTTTATTTTCTTTTATTTTTAATAATTTTGAATTAATTAATGAAATATTGGCACCTGAATCATATACTCCTAGCACCTCTGTTATATCATTAATTAGTAGTTTGACTGCAATTAATGGCATTATTCGTTTTTTTGTTCTTCTTCAATTAATTCTGCATCAATAGCATTGTTTACTGTTTGAACTCTTTTTGTATAATCATTTTCTTTGTAGTAACATTTATTCTCTGGGTGATAACGTACTCCTTTTTTTAATCTATTGCATATAGAGCACGGAGTTCTCTGACCTGGTTCTTTATAATCTGATTTTGTTGTTTTTTGTTTCTCTGTTTCTTTCTTCCTTGCTAAGAACTCATACTGGCTAATCTCTTTAAATAAATCTGTGGTTGTCTTTAGTGATTCTTTTTTTATTTTATTCATAATATTGTCCGGTAATCCCATTACTATTAAGTATATCATTGTAGAATCATCTATGTTTCTATTCACTTCAAGAATCAACCTCTCCTTCTTTGTTGCATATTCTAATATTGGGCCCGTCTGGTATCTAAAATTAAAGGCATATTTAACTTGTGACCAACCTTTAATTTCATAAGTTTCAAGAAATTTTGCAGTCCATGTGTTCCAATTGGACTCTACGGTATATTTTATTAGCATGCTGCTATACCAATCGTGACATTGTTTTTCTAATAAGAACTTCAAGATTTCTATTTTTTTTTCTTCTTGATTTATACCAAACCTTGTGCATTCTTGTTCAAACTCCTTCAACCACTGTGAGGCGTTTGATGTTCTGTTAGAAAATTTATTAATTGTGAATCTCTCAGCTACTTTAGCTAAATTTTTTAATTTGCTTTCATTATCACCACCATTATTGGTTGAAATGTTTTGCACTGAATTTTCTATGATTGTCTCTTCCAAGTAGGTATTTCCAAATTGAATATTTTCTTCATCATCTAAATAGGTACTCCTTAAATTTTCATCTAATGCAATCCATACCTTTCTGTATTGATTTCTTCTTTTTAAAGAGTTTTTGACTTTCTCAAAAGTATTTGTTGCAATAACATAAGTGTGATTTTTTGCTGGTTTTAAGTCATCAGGCACTTCGAAATTCCGCCCATCTGGAGTCGCAATTGAAGTTACACATATAATATTTGACTTATTATCTGAGCTCGGTAAAAGCTTGAAAGTGAATTGTAATTTTTCCATTGTTTTAATGTATATATATAAATATATTTCTTTCTTCTTGTTTATCTATTTTTTTCTTGACGAAATTGTCGTTTTATAATGTGAATCTTGGAAATAAATGACAGTTTTTGAATAAACACTTGTGTTGCTCTGAAAATAGAGTTTATTTTTATAAATCAATTACATGAATAATCTTAATACTAATTACATAAAGGAATTAATTATTTAATTACCTGAAAATAGAGAAACGACAATAATGTCAATTCTCACAATGACATTTATTCCCTCTCGAGTTATCAAACTATATCTAGTTTTTATTATGATTTATACAAAAGCTATTTATACAAAATCTATAGTAACAACAATTAACATACGAACATACCAACCCGCGGTCAAGTGAGCGCTGGGGTAATTAATTAAAGAAATGCATTTCTTTACATATATTTTGAAAATTTTTGACCTAAATTCTTGAATTTAAAAAAAAAAATGTTTATTTTAGAGAGATAGTTATTAATAATTATTTTATCCTAAAATAAAATGCAATCAATTTGTTTTATTGTACTCAAAAAAATTATTAAAATTATAAATAATTAAGAAATAAAACTATATTTTGATAATGTTTTTCGTGACCCAAAAATATGATTGCTTTCTTAAAAAATTTACTGCATAATTTTAAACATCGTTGTTTAATTTTATTGGAAAATGAATATTATATGACTGTATATAAAATGCTACAGTTTTAAATTTCAAAATTAAAACTTTAAAAGCATTTTCAAAAATGTATCTTTTTTGAACTTTGCTTACTTAAAGATGTACGAGAGCAATTTTTAATGATAATGGCAATGGGCAATGGGCAATGCATGGATTAAAGGCTTGATTATCTTTTGTATGAAGTTGGACTGATTCTAAATGAAACATGACAATTTTAGGGTGGGAGGAGGCTGCCCGATTAATTTAATAAATAAATGACTTCAAAAGTAGGCATAGTTAACATTGGTCTTATGGGAAAACGGTAGAGCAATGATATGTTCTCATAGATTTCTCCAAAACTAGTCGGTGGATATTAAAAAAAAAGCCTTAATACATTAATGAAAACAGAATAAAACCCGTTGAGTCCGACTAATTAAGGATGTATGAACACGGTAGTGGTGACACAAATTTAAAAAAATACATATTTTCAATTTTGATGGTGAATGTTATAGCTTGACAATATAAGATGAAAAGTAAGACTAAAATTTTTCGATATCTGGAGTAATTTTCAAAATATCGAAAATTGAAAATTTTTGTTTAATTATTTAGCTTTCAATATTTCGAAAACCAAGGCAGATATCGAAAAATCTTATTCTTATTCTTCAAAGTTATATTTATAAAAATGATTTACTTGGTCAGACATAAAAAATGTGTTTAAAAAAAAGCAACTCTTTTATCGGAAATGATAGTAGATATTTCTGACATTATGAAACTCTTCTTCAAAAACCTAATTATTATTAAGAAGAAAGTAAGAGTACCTAATTACTTGGCCATTCATTCTGTTAGCTGCATCTATTTCTCTTAATTAGTAACAATAAAGACGCACATTTTCTAACCTAATCTTTCTATAAGAATTTATAAATAAATTAAATTATAATAATTTTTAATTGAAAAAATATATAAATGTCGTCATTTTAATTAATATAAATCAAATCAAATCAATAAATGATTAATTAAATATTGTAATAATTAAACAGTTGAATAAACTTTATTTATAGTATTTTTTTAAATAATTATTTTTGTATTTTGATTAATAATAAAAGAACTTATAAACACATCGAGCGCATCACGTTTCCGCTTCATGAAAGGTACAATTTAACAATAATAAATATTATTTATATATTTATTACATTTGATTATTTTATTAAAATGACCTTTAAATAACCTTTAATTATATTATCATCATCTATGACTTTTTATATGAAATACATATATCTATTATGTACAATTATTAATTAATGTATATAATTATTTATAAATTTTTGAATTTATAATTACTATACTTTTATAACAATCAATCAATCATTTGATTTTTAATCGATAAATAAATCGGATGTCAGTTGGGGTTTTCTCTGATAACGTTGAAGTCAATTTTTATTTTATTATTACAGTTTTTATAACGCTATTTGTGACTATAAAATAGTGAGCTGACTATTGATTTATATGTGAAATGACGAGAAGGGCTTTAACATTATCTTAGAACATATAATTAAATGACAAAAAAAGGTAAGATCTAGACTAATTCTAAACAAACTCGTATAAACGTCATCTCGTATTTTATTTTGTGGTTTTGGTTTCTCTCTAATTCATGAGAATCTCCAGGAAAACGGTAAAATTGCATGACATCATCAGAATCCAAACAATTTAATTTTGCTCTATCACATCCAAATTTTATCCAATTTTGATAAACCAAGTATGTAATCCTACTAAATTTTGGTCATGCTTTTCAAATTTGTGATCAAAATTAACCTAGCTCTAATTGGTTTCAATAATGTGGAGTCCTGGTACCAGAATTATACACATAAGTGGTAGCTAGCAAAAAATTGACATCACAGATGAAAATATTGACCCAAAATTAGTGAGTTTCAAAAGAAATTCCAATAAGATCGGCGATCGATCAAATTGGCTTTTATTATCCAATAAATCTAAATTTTTTACATTATGACGTCATTAGAATCCAAAAAATTTCATTTTGCTTTATCACATTAAATTTTATCCAATTTTGATAAACCGAGTATGTAATCTTACTAAATTTGGGTCATTCTTTTCAAATTTGTTATCAAAATGAACCTAGCTCTAATACGTTTCAAGAATTGGGAGCCCTGGTCCCGGAATTAGGCACATAAGTGATAGCGAGGGAAAAACTGACATCACAGCTGAAAATAATCCCAAAAATTTTATTTTGCTCTATCACATTAAATTTTATCCAATTTTGATAAAAAAGTATGTAATTCTACTAAAGGGTCATACTTTTCAAATTTGTGTTCAAAATTGACCAAGCTCTAATAGGTTTCAAGATTGTGGAGTCCTGGATTCGGAAGTAAGCACAGAAGTGACAGCTACAAAAAATTGATATTACAGCTGAAAAGAATGACCCAAAATTAGTGGGTTTCAAAAAAAAATTCCAATAAAATCGGATCAAATTTGCCTGTGTTATCAAAAAAATCGAATTTTTTAACTTTAAGACTTCATGTAAATTAATGAGCGCCTTTTACATGATTGTTTACTAACTTTTTGTTTTATGTATAAAACAAACGTTTTATTTTGCGCCTGTATTTCCTATACACCGATGGCGGGTGCCTTCTTTGGAATGCCCTAGGTACGGATCTGGGTACATGATAGCAAAAAATATGTAACCACTTTAATTACACCGATAACTAAAGTCTAATCAGACTTTCAACGGTTGTCGAACCTGGCGAACATCTATTTCTCAACGTTTTGACACAATTTTAGAAAATTATTTCACTAGAGATAACCAATAAATGTGTCATAAACACTTAAACACGCGTTTATCAAATACAACGCAATATTGCAACATCTCAATTATCAACAAGCATTCTTGGTTATTGACTCGTCAATAATAAATCGAAAGGAATTAATAAAACTTCTAAATATCTTATCAATATTTATTCGATTGCCATAATAGAACATACCCACTTCAACAATTTATGTTTATAATATTTCTAGATAAGTATAAAGGCTATTCGATTCGAACACTCACAACCAATTAATGCAAAACAACAAAATGGCCTCGCTGTATTAATAAATATAAAGATGCTTGTATAAATAAATTTTAGTTCGTGCTGGTTAGCGATGGTATATCGGAAACTGATCAAAAATGAAATATTTAAATAAAAACATTACCCAAGAACTCCGTAAATTACAGGGTGGGTCATTTTAATCTATGATGGCAAATTGCTCGTTTTGTAGTTAACCAATAAAAAAAAAACTTTTAAAAAAGTTGCCGAGTTTGATGGGGAACATCATATTCTGACATCAGATTTGATCCACTCCTTCGGGTTTCTTTAATAGTCAATTTAGATCCTAAATGATAAGAGATAGAATAACACTTTTAATTAGATCCTCATAAAAAACTAACTATTTTTGTTTAAAACATTTTTTTGAAAACCGTGAGCTTTCAGAGGAAATGAGATTAAAAAATAGGTCATTATTGCAGTAAATCGATAGAAAATGCGCTTTAAGTTTATGGATAATTGTAAGTGAAAGTCATAGACACAGGCAAATGTCCTTTATTGCTCTAGACAACTTTGCTCTTGCGATTAAATGCAATAATGGTATATTTTTAAGTTCTCCGAAAGCATTTTCTCCGAAAAAATGATTTAGATGAAAAATGTAAATTTTCCCGGTTGATAAAAATGGATCCTTTGGTTTAACGTTGCTTCCAGATGATAAGGGTCTACTTTTTTCCCCAGATTTCTTTACCCCTCTCGATCTCAAAAATGGTCAATCTGCCATAAATATTGCCTATGAGAGAAAATGCTCCACATCGACTCAGGAGTTTATTTAGTACGTGGCAGAAAGTTGGGGTTCATGGATTTTTTGTGCTATATCCTAGAATATAAACTAGATTAAGGAAAAAATGCTATGAATTAAGAACTCTACCCCTTTCTTAAAGTTGAGATTCAAAATTGCAATGTAAGAAATTTCGATACATCACCACCGTGTTGTACTGGACTATTTTATTATAAATATTTTTACACCGTTTTTAATATAAACAAATGTTTTTTCAGCTAAATATGCGTAGAAGGTTTTTTACAGCAAGAGAAGAGAACATTATTGCAGTGATCGCGCAGTGTAAGTACGTCTACACACATGCTAAATAGTAAAATGTGTAAAACATGCTAAGTAGACTCTCATATTAATACACTAAAGTAAATAAATACAACTTCTTTTTTTTCTCAACAGATATTTGACCCCGAAAACAAGTACATTAAATTCAATATATGTGTTATTATTGACAATATATATTCTAAAAATAAATATAAAAAAAAGTGTTTTTTAAACAATATATGGGCGTATGCATTGCTGTCATGGCAGAGAAGTGGTAAATTATATATGCAATGTAATGATAGCTACTATCAATGTTACTAGTAATTATGGTACGAGAGCGGGCAACGTTTTCGAGAGTTTATCAAATCAAACTCTAGGTGAACTTGAAATCAGCACCTAGAGCGGTTGGATTAATTATCGGAGGATACACGCTAGTAAAACAAACTAATTTCTGGTTAAATAATATTGGATTCTTTAATTATAAAACTAAATTATATTAAACACTAAAATGATTTGAATACGTTTTTCTTTACCCCAACTACGGAGAAGGTTATGTGTTTGACCGGCATGTCTGTATGTTCATCTGTTCCCTCAATACTTCAAAACTTCTTATCATACATAATTGGACAAATGAGGTATCATTAAAAGCTTGATCGACCGCTGATTATAGGTTTAAAATCGTATTAACTAACTACGACAATGAACAAATTAAGAATAAAATACTTTTTAATTTCTACGTATTTTCTACATGGTACCTTGATTTACATACAGGCTTATATTGCTTGCAATTATTCACAATAACACTCTATGTAAGTCATAGTACAATGCAGAAAACATCCCAAAATAATTTAAATAAAATAAACTTCAAAAACTAAAACCTCAACTACTACACTATCTAAAAATATGAAACAAGAAAATATTCTCATCTGAAATTGTTATGATAAGAAAACTTGGCATTACAGTCGGGAGACCTCTACAATTAAAAATTTTGCCACAGAACGGTCATCTGACTGTAAAGACATTTTTACTTATCATAACAATTCCACATACAAATATTTTCTTGTTTCAAACTTAGAGCGTGATTTTGAAGTAGCCTGGGTTTTAGTTTTTGAACTTTTACTATCTGCAAAACTGTCTGGCAATTTTAATTTATATATTACTACAAGAACATGAACGAAAATTATTAAAAAATTGCCTTAAAATGATTTTAAAATCAGAAATTTTCGCAGCTTAACACAGTCACCCTCAGATGCCGGACGTACTTTATCCTAATTTAATTTCACTAACAAAAGAAATATCCCTAATCCAACTGTATTAAAATTAACTTTTTTATGACGTTGCCAGCACTTAAACCATTAGTTCAAATTGATAATTAAAACCCTCGAAATTCTGCTCTGTTTTGTTTGTTTAAAATAACATTTTCATTGAGAAATAGTTTAAAAATAAATTGTAAACAATTTGTTGACCTTTATGTGTTCTTGCCAGAAGAAAGTCTGAGGAAAATAAACTGTAATTTAGAAATTTTTTTAATTATTACAAAGTTGTCGTTGCCGTAAAAAATTAAAGTAAATTACGTTGTACCAAAACATTTCATCAAGTTGTGTACTTTTAACTTTTTAAAGTTAAAAAAATTGACTTTTAGATGAAGTGAAAGTTAACGTCACGTTTGAGGTATTTGATAGGTTTCTTTCATTTGACCATGCTTGTTTCGTAATCTGTACACCACTAATGACGTCAAACTGTCAATATGGCATAATAAAACAGCAGTAGTCTGTGGATTAACTAGACCAAGTGGGCTATCAATGACAACTGTTCATTCATCCAATTGAACAGAATCATTCATAGAATTGAATTGGCCAAAACATTGGCCAAAAACTACTTCAATCCGTACTAAATCGACCCAAACCAATAAAATAAAACGCAATGAGTTGATTGTCGTTAATAGGTGTTGATTTAGCGCTAGGTGGAGGTATTTTTGCAACCCGTTTCCAATCTGATGGAAGCTAGAATCTTTCGTTGGCATATAACAATTATGCGTATACGAAGACCAGCATACGAAATACTGCAAAGCTCCTCAATAAACCGTTAATGAACACAATGCCTCACGCTATTATTAATAACATTTTATAAACAAAATATCAAAGGATAGCAAGTATAATCCAAGCTGACAACACCTCTTTACCTTGTTCTTCAATTACCAATAAGTGGAACTCATATTAAAGTTTTTTCTTTTTTATTTAATAATATATTTATGGGCGTATGTTTCAGTTGACTTCCCTGTCATGGCGGAGCAGTAGTTAATTATGCAACTTAAAAGTAAGAAAGTGTGAATTAAAAGCCTTAAAATTCGAATTAAATTAAAAAATTTTTAATTCAATGAAACGATCAATGTTAAAATTCACTTAAAAAATTAGTAAATACGCAACTTGTATGACGTAAATGTATGGTGTTTGTCAAATAATTGAAAACTACTATACATGTATAACATATACGTAATTCAAGTTACCTATTTATTAATTTTTTAAGTCAACATTAACATTAACCGTTCCATTGAATTAAAAATTTATTGTTTATTAACAAACAGAAACATTTGTGCCACTAACTAATGGTTTAACTCATGCCTTACTAATGGTTTTTGACACCTAAGAAACACATTACATGAGGTTTTAAAAAAATGCGAACGGTTTCTTTCATTTTCCTTTATTTGTAAAATCTTTTAGTGTACTAAAATTTCTTACACGCGATTAAATAATGAAATCTCAGTGGAAAAAAAAACTTCACTATCATGAAACAAACATGCATAATTATTCCTCCAAATTCCAAAAAAAGATTTGTATGTTTTTCTAATAAAGTGTTTAAATAACAAAAACAAAACAAAAAGTTTTATTTAATTTTAGCTTAACGATAAAAACTTTATTTATTATAACAAGAATATCAAATTGTGATAATTATGCTAAAGATAGGTACACACATACAAAAATATTGTGATCACGTGTGGTACCATGATATTAGGGCGTGATTTCTCTACGTCATTATATACATGAAGATGATGCATGCAAAAATAATATACGATACGAATGAAATGTGTGGCATGAATCGGTTCACATTGTGCGGTACGCGGTTCAACGTTATATACTCATAGTTGTTGTATGTAAGATGATTCAATTAACAGCGATGTGATGGGACTTTGTCCGAGTCACACCCAGATTTCATATATCTTTCATCAAGATTTCAAAAATTTGTTTTTTTTTTTTCGTGGTGTGATTCTGAAAACAAAACAGTATTAAGATATCGTCCACCTGATATAATGAAGTAGAAGAAAATGTCTGTCTGCCTGTCAGCGAGCCGTATCTCATAAATCACAATAGTTGGAGTGCTGAAATTTTGACAGAGAGTGTATTACTATTGCCGCTATAATAAATTGGAAAATGTAATGCTAAAGTAATAAAAAAATACATAAAATTTTATCTTGTATGATGGTACGGAACCCTGCGAGTTCGATTCGCACTTCGCGAGTTAGAGCCAGTTTTATTTAAGTTTTAAGTCTGCTTATGACTGCCATATTTACTGCTTGCCGACATAAGTGAGTTTCCTCATATTAAAATCGAAACGGTAGACTGTAATGTCACGAAAATTTTATAATTCTTCTTACCCTCCTTTGGAGAATCGATTAAAGCGTTTAGTAATTAAGCAAATATATGTTTTAACACCGGAAACTGTACAGTTAAGGCAGTCAAAGAACTTAGGGTAGATGAAGGTTTGTATATGAGTTGATTTCTAAGGGTTGTAGTACATAAGTATAGTAAATGGTTCTATATGTTGTGTATGCCTGAAGAACGTTCGAAAATATTGAAAATGTACATATCCTTCCATACATACTAGGCATCAGTTTTCCCATCATGGTAATAACACCCACTCTAAAAAGAAAGGAACAGATGCACCATTTTAGATTTTCCCAGCTAAAACGCGAGAGGTCCATTAGAAACTCACTTTTATGGGTTTTTGTGTTTTTCGACAATTTTTGCCTGTCACAATTGGATTCAAATTTGGCGTTCACTGTAAAAAAACGTAGTATAAATAATGTTCTTAACATGGTATTTTTAATAAAATTTTAATAAAATTTTTAATAAAGTAAATTTTTAAGCAGTCTAATAATTATTTCTTGAATTAAGTATTAAGAACGTTTGCTCAAGAAATATTTACTTGTTATTATTTCCTGTTTGAACGTCGAAAGTTAAGAAACCCGTTTTCTTCAATCCAGTCATTTTTTTATAGTGGACTTGTACTTTTCATATCCGACGTTTAAGTGCGGTTAAAACCTAAATCTGTAACGATATTCTTAATCACTAAAATTAGCATTTTAAATCCTGTAAAAGATGGGTAAAGAGAACTTCGAAGGGATTGCCTCAATAGCCTACGGAGCCTAAATTGCTGTCTACAATACTTTTAAGAGAAAATTTGATCCACCTTGAAGATAATTACATAGAATATTATTCATTATTATTAGAGATACCCTATCGTCTTGAATCGTTAGATTTATCGTAAAACAGAGTATTTTGTGCATTTTAAACGGTCAATGACTCTGGAATATTTTATTATAAACTTATAGTTTTCTGATCTCACAAGTTTTCGGAAATATGCAGACAAGATAGCCACTTTATTATTATTATGGTAGAGTCTCCTTTGTTATATTTTAAAAATAGAAAATTCTTTTGTTACTTCATCAAATCATCTTAATATATATGTCATAATAATATGCATAGCGTAAAATTCACGTCTGAAAAGCTTACAGAATCCAAGTGGACTGTTGCTAAAAAAGCGTTGAAATCTAAAGGGAAAATGTTTTAACGGTGTAAACTGGAAAAACATACAGGAAAATTATTTATATTATTAATTATTAGCCTGGTCATAATTTGTTGAAGTTGTTAGAAAGGAAATAATTTGTTGCTCCCAAAGCAAGTCAAAATCATATATAGATATGAAAATAAACCAAAGTTTTTTAAAAGATTAACCAAGCATTCGTTGTTTGCAAAACCATTTTTAGAGGTCACCCATGAATTACGTCACACGAATTTTATCATTTTTGTCACATGAGGATTCATTTGTGAAACCCCTTCCCCTTGGTGTGACGACGATATTTTTCGTAAGGAAGGTATAAATTTCACAAAATTTGTTATTTGAAATTTTGACATATGGTGTTACAATTTTGACCCCGTGCCTCTTATCACACAATGTCACATTTCTCTCAAGCCCTTCTCTTCCCTAAAACGTGTTATGTAATTTATGGATGGTCCCTTAGCGCAGCTTCCAGTTCTACTTATAACTTTTTTAAAGTTTCATTAAATTAGTAATTTTAGTTTTGATTTTTCAAACAATGATTTCATCTTTTTTGTAATAATATTGCCTATATTTTTCAATAAATAATGTCATTTTTTTAAAAATACAGCCAATATTATTACATTAATGACAAAAACATTGTGTGAAAACTTAAAGTAGTTATAAAAGGAAACGATATAAAAGTTATTTGGGAGTCAAATAATTTAGATTCCCAAAATTTTGTAAGACTTGTGATACTACAGGTTGGAGTCGTTTCAAGCGCCTGCTAAAGTTTTAAAAAAATACTTGACTTGATTAAATTGACGATAATCACCATTTTTAAAAACGTTTGCTGTCTCTATAACTTTAGGTCCCCTATACATTGATAGCATATCTTTTTCTTACAGAAATAAATAACGAGAGATAAATGTAGTTACAGACATAGCGTTTGCTAGGAGAACTGAATAGCCATGACAAATTGTGGAATAAGAAGATTTCTTTCATATTTCCTGATTGATTTCATTACTATTATGGACGATATTTGTAAAAGGCGCTAAAATTTTACTCCAGTGAATCTTAAAATAAGATTTCCTTGACAAATATTCCATTAACTAATAAAGCGTTACTAACTTAAAAGACGATTAATATATTCCTCAGTCAATCACTACATGAATTCGTGTTCGTAATGTGATTGTATTATTTATCTTCATCCTTTTTCAATACACTTCAGTTTATAGCAAATAAATATTCTCGTTCTCATTTTATATAAACAAAAATCTATTTATAAAATCGAATTTTAATTATATTTTCCTTCACAGTGATGCTAATTCAATTGGCCTCGTCATGATGTAATACGCGCCAGCAGATTTATTACTTTTTTTACTAACTAAAGCAGCACGTGAAGTGAAAAACTTTCACTTAACATTTATCACATATTTTATGCGTTACTCCCTTTTAAAGCTAATGAAATATTGAAGTAGTTTCTTCGTGTACTTCTTGCTGGAAATTTATTGTTTTCACAAGTAAAATAAAAACTGCATAATATCTTCATTTTTAAGGTATCCATAATGAGAAAAAAGGCTTGTTGGCTAAATTTTATTTATCACTTCAGGTGAAGAATTTTCACTGTATAGGCAGAAAAGTGAAAATGGTTTTTGCAAATTTTTTGAAGTACCTATGCAAAATATGAATGTTCAAAATTCCTTTTTAAACAAAGAGGAAGATATAGGTTAGTGACGTTTTTGTCCGATATCACCATAGAGATACATATAAAATACATATAAACCTTTCTTTTGCTAAAAAGAGATGGACAACAATCTTTGAATGCTTATAACTTCTTCGTTTTTTAATTTCATTTTCTAATTTTGTGATGGTATCAAGTCTAGTTTTACATTTTTATGCGTAATATGGTAAATTCGACATCAGGCAACTACCCTATTGCATTTACCTTTTTGACTAGTGATATCCCATACATGGGTCAGACAATGTACGGTCCGCCGATCGCTACTATTTTTCTCGATAAAGAATCAGTTTTAACAATTTTAGCTAAACAATTTTTTTCCTTAGCAATTTTGTTTTTAAATCCTCTTTCACAGAATTTGGTTATAACTGGCTTTATTCAGTTGAACATTACATAATGAAACACATACGATTGAGATAGTTCAAAGAATGTCAAACTAGATTTTGATTCAAATTAGTAAAGAAAATGTTAGTCCCTTATATGGTATTTAAATAGTAACTATACACATCTATTGGTGTAGCAAAGCATATTAGGGAGGAAGATAACACACAATTTCAAATTTTTCAGATCATTTGATTGGTTTGTTATATTCTTTCCACGTGGAACACTTAAAACGTTAAGCATATTGTGATACTAGTTTGTCACTAACTATATCAGAACTCATGTTTTGAGATGCTATGCTGTGTCGGTTAATTTTAGTACCTAAAATGAAAGTTTTGATTATAAATATAGTAGTAGAAAATGAATTTTTCTAATTTATGATAATACCATTAATTTTTGTTTAATATTTGCCAACAAGTTTCTTTGGATTTAAGAGAAAAACACAAAATTTGCATTTTGTTACCACAGTTGGGTATTAAACTTAAGTATAACTTCTCGATTTGGGACACAAAATTTCGAATTTCTTGATTATTACTTAAGTTTTGTTACCAATTTATCATTTATCAATACTCCTCTTCTTTACTTCAAAATTGCAAAAGTTCTAGACATTCTTATTGAATTGGCTTCCTTGCCAGCAAATATACTATATATTCTTCAAACTTCTTTTTGACCTTTTTGCAAGAAAATCGCAAAAATGTACAAGTTGCATGACTACGTTTTATATGACCTCAAGATGGCAATGATATTAGTTCAAAAAACCAATATCTAGCTTTGAAATCAAAATTTTTATTTGATTAAAGGTCGTTTCTAGAATATAGGTACTTTCAGAAGTGTGAGCACGTAATATACGAATATTAATAGAAAAATGGAATAATTAATTATTCGTTTTTTTGTAAAAAAAAAACGCGTGATTTAAAATTTATTCAGATTGCATCAGAAAAAAATTAACAATTTTTTTCCATACAAAAAAAACCTGATCTTAGAGCTGTGGCGTTTACATATTTGTAAGGCAAAATGAATTTAAAAATTGTATCTTGTATGTATTGATGTGATGTTTTTTTTATGGGAAATATTATCCATGAAAGTCCATAAAAACTTTGATTGGTGATTACCTGTTGGAAATTCCTTTTTGTTTTGATCTGATCAAATAATTAGACCACAGTACGTATTGGTGATAGCTTTCATTGATTACTTCATATTTGAAACTTCTTATGTGACAGTCTTATAATGGCGAGCTAAAAATATTTTTTCTTTATACCCCAGCTGAAAGTACTATCTTACTGGACGTATTTAACTCCGAAAAGAGTGACTTTTATGGATTGCTATTGTAGCAATACTTCAATTTAAAAAAAAAATCCAATTTCAACTTTTTAACTGCAGAATGTTCGGATTACTTTTTACAGTACCTTTGTGTTGGCATGATCTCTGAGTATAACCCCTTACCTCATACAAACATTATTTACAGATTTTCGGGCGATATTAATTATGTATATAAATAACAAAATATGGGAAGACGACCGAAACTTGAGGGTATAAGGAAAGTTTCATTAAGTAAATACTTTATTACATTTCAAAATTTCACACAGTTTGTCATTCCTTATTCTACCGTGTTAGTTACGTTATAAATTTCGCAAAATTGCCATTCAGTTTTTGGATTCAAGTTTTTTTGAAAATAAAATGGTTTAAAATATTTAATTTTTAAGAAATTAGTTTCACATTGTTTAACCGTATACCTCCTTTTAAATAAAGTAGTCACAACATACCGAATGTGAGAAAATTTTTGAATTAAAAAAAAAATAATAATAAGTTTTTGGAAATGTACGTATCACTATTAAGTACTGTGGACTGTGGCTAAAACTGTGCACTACAGTAAAAAATTCAAAATACCCACCATTAATTATTATTGATTTCTTACTGCTTACAGGAAAATAATAACTGGACGTATATTTGAAATAATTTTTACTTTATTAATTGAATCGTTAGTCATTTTCCTGGATACACCGTAATCTTCATATTTTCTTTTAATCAAAACATAATATATTTTATTTTAATGATACATAAGGCATATTTATAAATATTCCTTGATTGAGACAGAAAATTTCGAATAGTAGATTCAGATGATCAAATTAGTTTTTCTTTTAAGCCTTTCGAATTGTCGTTATTATGAATACGGTAATGTTTCGAAGAAAAATTATCCGTTAAATTATAAATAATAAAGATCTATACCAAACATCCATCATCGGAAATAAAAATAAGTACCAATTATCAGCTGTGAAAACCAGTGCTACAGCAATATTGAAATTAAAAATAATAATAAGCCTAACCATTTAAAGAATGTTTACGGAAATTATAATGGAAATCTTCCTGGAAAATTCCATAAAAATTATCTTTTGAGGAAGTTTGAAATCCAAATATAGATTTTTTTTAATAGTTTGCTATTTAAAAAATATTTATTTTTATAATTAACAAATAAAATTATTTGGCCTTTAAACAAATTTTCAAGGAGTTCTAAAATTAAATTGAACGATATTAACCTTGTTACTAAAATATTTTTTTATAAACTTCCATATAAAAAGATATTCCAGAAATATTAAAAATAATCAACCATAGAAAAGATTTACGGTAGGTGTCATAGGACTTTTCTTTCGAAATTCATTTTAATGGGAAATTAATTTGCTAACAAGTTAAAACAAATCAACTGCTAGCTGTAAAATATCATAAAGAAAAATAAAAACTAACATAGCTACGTCTTTAAGTATCCTGTATACGCTGAAATTTATTGAGACTACGTAAATTAAAATCAAGCAAATGTTATAATAATAGTCTTTTTTTTCTCGACGCTCGACCAGTTTTTGAAATTTAATCAAATTTATTATTTTTCATCTAACATTATTTACTCGCGTGATAGAAACTTATAGGGTGAAACAAATTATGCTATCATGTGAATATACATTGTGTTTATCATATTAGACAGGAAAATAATTATAAAATAATAATTTTCATTCTAAATTTAACGATCGAAATTAATAAGAAGTTATTTAAAATTAAATGTTTTGTTTACAAAATTAAATTCAACAAAAAATAAATTAATTAGAATGACGATTATTTTAAATTACAAAAAAATTGTGTTTATGTAAAAATATGGAATTGTATTGAATCTTCCATGTTCGACATCTAATTCTTAGTAAGTCCAATAATTTTGCTACGTCATCGAATCGTTTCGAATTCGATTTCTTAGCACCGTTTTTCTCCTATATTCACTATTTCCGAGATATTAACAATTAAATGTTGGAAAAAATTCAAAAAGATCATTTCGAAAGATGAAAATTAATGCTATAAAAATCTTAAAATAGACTACCCAGAAGATTGAATTCATATCCTCCCCATCTGTGTAGTTTATCAGAGGTAAACGCAGTTACCTAATCGAATCGATCGATTTCATTTTTTTTATCATGGTTGAAGAGAGAATGCCCTTTCAAATGAGGTATAACAAAGTAGGAAGTGCCTTTGAAATTTCAAAGTTGGGGCGAAGGAATGAAGGATTGAGACCTAGAAGTCTCTAGGTATCGTTTTTGAACTTCTTCCACGATATCTAAATCGAATTTTTTTCAAATCATTCAAATCAATAATCGCATCAGGTCAAGAGTTATCAAAGGTGGATATTTTTGAAAGAATCGCACTGCATATCTAGTTTTGTTTGCAAAGTTACTTTCTGTGTAGTCGCCCTATTAGCTCAGTTGGTTAAGGCGTAACCAATTCCGTCTGCGGTATGCTTAGGGCAACGGGTTCGATTTTCGCCTTCGCAACAAAATTAATTTAATTAATAGTTGTCATGGGCTGGTGTAGTGCATGGTATATGCATGAAGGAGGTGCACTCAGCCTCTGAAATTGAGGAGCTGATAAATGAAATTATCAGCGGAAAGGTGGTAAAACACATATATGGTATCACAATGTGGACAGCCAATATAACCTAACCTATCTAACCCATACTAAGAAGGTCTTAACAGATTAGGAGTTAATCTGAAAAACCAACAATTAAAGGCATGGACCAGCTACGAGGGAAGGCGAATCGCCAAAAGCCTGTTGGGTGAAGGAAACTCGCTCGGTAATAGAGCCGAGAAGATCTTGAAACTAAACAGAGCTGATATTAGTCACCATAGAGTTACTCACAGGGCATAATAACCTGAACAAGTTCCAACATCAGATTGGAAAAAGACAATCTCCCGCGTGTGACAGATGCAGAGAAAATTCAGAAGAAACATCGATCCACTTTCTCTGGTACTGCCCGGCGCTCATACAGCAGCGAAGGAAATGGTTTGGTCCGGCCATAGTCGAACCAGAAAAAATTAGGAAACTCAGCGCTAGGCAAATCCTGGGTTTCAGTTGGTTATAATAGCCACTTAAAAGCGTAGCGGGGATAGAGTAAAATGGTCTATCTGGCTAGGTGCTCTGAACCATTGCTTCGAGGCGCGATGCTCGAGCATGGCCCGCTAACCTCCATACCATACCATACCATACCATAGTACAAACAAATTATTAAATAAAATGTATCACGGCATCTAAATGTAAAAAACATAAGACCGACCCCCCTTAAATCTTCAACAAGTTTTCCATTTCATATTTTATTATCATAATCACGATGTGAAATAGACAGTCTCATGCATTGTGGGTGTGAAAACCACTGTCCACTTCAACATCTACACTCACAATATGTATGCTTACATGCATGTTTGTATGTACGTATGTATGTGGGAATGTATATGAATTGTAATATCGCGCATTTTATTATCATACAAAAACAAACCAAGTTCGTTGATATGAAACTTTTTTTTTTACATCATCAACTATTGACTAACACTATTTAAACTGAAGTGTACTTATTTTAAATATATTCACTTGAGTTTGTCTATGTCTGTCTGTCATTCAAACAGAGAGACAGACTGACTGACAGACTTGACAAGTTATTAGTATTGTTTATTATGTCGTAGCCCAATTGTAAATTTTGTTTTAATGAAGCTCAATTGTTTATTTTTTTTTAATTGGCTATTTCAATTAATTTTTGAATATCATATCCGAATAAACGTTGCGAAGGATGTACATTTTTGACCATTTTGAAGTTGTCATGGCCATTTTAATTGTATAGGGCAAAATAAATAAAGTGCTTAGCCGCAAAAGACTCTGTATCACACTATAATACTGAAATAGAAATATAAAATAGAAAAAAAAACTTTTCAGAGATTTGGCCTCTTCATCGGAACACGGTAGTCCAACCAAGTATTAAAGGATGATCCAATGCCAGTTTTCTATGTACAACTCTGTAGATTAGAATATTGGGAATGCTCCCACTTTTTTCAAACGCAAATGTGGTTTTGAATAATTCCATTTGCGATACGAATCGGTTAATCTACGCTTAACAACGATCAACCCCTAAATCGTTCACTTATTCTACAGAAATGAAAATTCTGTTAGACCTGTGTTTAGACTTTTACAGGAAGATTATGATAAATTTAATCGTTTTAGTGAGCGAACAATTGGCACCATTGCTCAAAAGTTCAAGAAAACTGTGAGTTTTCAGCCAAGACTTAAGTCATTGAATTTATTTTTTTGGAATTTTCCTAAAAGTCGCGTCTATGTTAACGAACCTGCAACGTTGGAGCACCATATAAAAACTAACATGCATAAAGTTATAGTTGAAAACTCCCCGAAACTTGCGAAAAGTCATAGAAAATTACCTTGAGGGAATAAACAGCAACAACAACAGTTTTTGCATTAATTTAAAATAATCCAGTAAAAAAACTGGGAAAGAAATTAGAACCAAAAACTTCCCTATAAAACACGAATATTTTGTAAATTATTTTAAAATTATTTTTTCAACCAATAAAACAAAACCCTGCGGGCTTTTTATACAAAATTGGATCTATTTGCATACAATATTTAAAAAAATTTCTTTTGAAATGCATTTAGTAACGTCACTATCCAACTTGGTTTCTAAGAATAAAGAAATTTATCTAATTAGAATTTAATATTGCATATTACCTATTCTAGGAAGAATGATAAAATCTAAATTATGCTAAATACGATTAATCTATACACCTGAGGCATTTTTTTTAAAGTTTATATAAGCTATAATAATTTTATAGCTTATATAAACCTTCCTTCAGATAAAGAAAAATGCATTATCCAAATTAAGGATACTTTTCAGGACATTCAAATAAAGTCATCACCAAATGTCACAAATTGTTTCCAACTCGCACATTAGAAAAATTTCTATGTTTAGAGTCATAGGCGTATCAGGCTCATCAACTCATAATTAGTTATATTAACACATAAATATTAAACAAAAAAGTGTCTGGCAAATGTTGAGAAAAAAGTTTCAAGGCTTCTACAATAAACACTTTTTTATACCATGTATATATGAAATATACATAGTATATTAAGTTTAGTCCCAAGTTTGTAACGCTTAGAAATATTGAAAACTTTGGTATAGGTGTTCATAGAATCATCAAATTAGTCCATTTTCGGTTGTCCGTTCGTCCGTCTGTCAACTCGATAACTCAAAAACGAAAAAAGATATCAACCTGAAACTTTTACAGCACACTCCTACCTAAAGAGTAAGGTCGAGTTCGTAAATGAAAAACATAGGCCGGTAGAACCCATCTTGTAAACCGTTAGAGATAGAACAAAAGTTTAAATGTAAAAAATGTTCCTTATCAATAAATTAACAACTTTTGTTTGAAATATTTTTTTGTAAACACCACTGTTTACTCACGAGGGCATACATTAGATACAAATTTTATAGTATGTATTACCAGTTATGTATGTGTGACATGTGTAAGTATAGGTATGTGTGTAATGTGATAGAGTAATCAATACTGTCTATACATGGTATTTCAACACTTAACTCAGTCAATTGTTTGTTTTCACTTGTTTCTTCAAATAATACGCAAATTGAAAATATTACTCATAATATTGATGTACAGGTATTAAAATTTAGATGGCCCATTTTTATTTGTGAAAAAAAATTATCAATTCTTCGATTTAGTATAATATTACAATATATTATTGTATCTTAGGAACCTGATTAAATGGACCCTGAATATGTGAGAAACCTCAACTACTTAAAATTATAACGACATAATTTGATTTCAATTACGGTTTTCAATATAATTGCCAAATATGTAGCCGAATTAGTCAATTATTTAGTCAATTCGATTTTTTTAAATCGATCATTTTCACCGTAAATTTAAAAAAAGGAAAAAATTTTAACATTTGATTTAAATTACGGTTTTCAAAATAGTAGCCGCTTGTTTGATTTTTTTGGCCAGGCTGAAATGACAGAACGTTAATTCTTCGATTTTCAAGAAATATTAACCAAAAGAGTCTTTTAAGCTACTGATATCCGCGGAGAGAAAGGACCAGTAAAGTAATTAAATAGATATAGATTCCTATATAATCTTTCTAGCTTGATTCTAATAGGGATGAATTTGCATTTTGACTGTAACATATTAATGATAGCTTATTAAACATTAGATAACTCCATAGATGACTAAAAAAGTTGCATTGGAAAATATATACAATTTTCATTTGATTGATTGACTGACCATAAAAATTATTTACAAGGTTGCGTACAAATTTGTTTCCATGCCTCATAAATAGAAATAAATATCTAATTCAAAAAACATTATTTATAAATTTCGAAAACTACACAATGAAATTTCCTTCATTCAAGACTTGGGAGAGGTAATTTAAGTGTTTTATCAAATTGATTTCAATTCATGATGAGGTTTCAGGTTTTTCCGAAAGAAGAAATAAATATTTCCCTGACGAGCTTTGTACAATTTATGAACAGGCTGTTCAATTAATTAAGTTATCACCATATGGAAAATTTTTTATAATTTGTTTCATAAAAAACAGTTTTTCTCGGTAAAAAGCCTGCATGGTCTACATATATCAATATGAAATATTCAAGTATCAATTTTTTGCATTCCAATACGAGGTTTGTCAAAAAGTTTTGTCCAAGAGTATAAAGTACCTTAATTTTTTTAGAATATCGACAATATTTATCAAGAAAAGCCGAAGTTTATTGAAAAGTGCTGTCAGATATCCATCTGCAATGACAAAACCGATTTTGTTTTTCTTACTAATTTTTTTCTGTATTAGCATTCACAATTTATGTCTATAAATTGACATTGCATCTAGGTTGCACTGACAAATTCCGTCTAGTATCAATTTGTTTACACGTCGATCTGTAGACATAGCTTATCAATGATAATACAGAGATACATAAAATAACAAAATCTGTTTTCAATTATAATATTTTTCTCAAGAAATATTATCGATATTGTAAAAAATACAGAAACTTTTCTCTTTGACAAAATTTACGTTTTTCGACAGACCTCGTATACGAATGAAAGAAATCGTATTGCTTCTTCTCATTTTCATTCGTCATACCGAACTTTTTATCCAGAATTTTGATAAAAAAAAAGAAAAAAACAAAAGTTTTCTATATAATGCCGACTTAATTGGACACACTGTAAATAAAATTACTTTGACCTTGAAAATAAAAATTATTTGTGGGTGTGGTGTATTAATTTCAAATTGATGTAGATATTTGATGGAGGCTTGGCCACTGCTGACTTGCTTAATACCAAATATCCAAATTTTCTTTACGTATAGTCTAGAGTTATTACTAAAGAGAATTATTGAGGAAAATCTTGAAAATTGTTAAGGAAATATTGACTTCCCTCTTACACTTATTAAACAGTCTCCAGTAGTCCTCAAATGACTCTTTAATAATCCTCCAATAACCCTTTTATTACTATATATTCCATTTTTAACCGAAAACAAAAATCAAGAGTGCTTTATGTTTGTCTGAAACTCAATATCGAAAAAACGAATTCGGAAAATAGAAAAAACGAGCAAAATTTTCTTTATAAAATCTATAAACGCTTCTTCAACAAAACTTACCAAAATTAAAAAGTATTAAGTAGGTACTTATCTTATGAGCTCGACTATATTGAAATTAATTTTCACTTTGAAAATCGTTAACTCATACACGCGTTTTCTGGTATCGTTTCTTTAAAGAGAACACATAATTCTAAGACAGAGCCTTTCTAGTCCTTGGTAAAGCAATGATTTTTGCATTTTATGAAACCAATACATTAACGCAGGTTAAAAATATTGTATATTTCACGGAGCCTCCACCAAAAATTGCTTTTATTCCATATTTCAAACGCCACCATTTTAAATCGAAAGAACAAGATCGATTAGAGAATGGAAATTTTGTAAAAACAACTTACTAGATTTGTTAAAAACTTAGTAAATATAGATTTGTTACTGAATAAAAGCGTTCCAAAAAGCAATTTACAATTTATAGATTTTTGCCTTTAACGAGATGAGATAAAGAAAAATTATAATACATTTTTCTACAAACCACGAGGCTTTTCTTAACCTCCGACTAAAACGAGGGGTGTTATAAGTTTAACGTGTTTGTGTATCTATGCGTCGGTCTGGGGTTCGTAGCTCCTTATCGGAGCAATCGATTTCTATTTTTTTTTTTTTTGTCTGAATGGTTATTTGATTGATAGCGTTCCTAGCTTCGTATC